>NW_023425471.1:35672184-35857458 GCF_014108245.1 Pipistrellus kuhlii
GAGCCTGTTCTGGGCCATGTCCTCTCTTCAAAGCAGTGGTAGCTGAGAACTTCATAGCACAGTTATATCTTGGAGGAAGAGAGAGTATTTGAATGAGATACAAATTATCTATTCACTAGAAAGCTAAAGCATAAATTAGTGTTAAAGTGGTGGATCACAGTGTATTATACCTAACCCAGATGTTCAAATTGAGGCAGACATGGTCTTTCTCTCAGTATTCACTTTCTTCACTTTAAATTAATCTCTTGTTTGCTACAGACAAACAAACAAAAGGTGGGAGTTAAGAAATTTATAGGAGAGTCCTAGCTGGTTTGATTTAGTGGAAAGAGCATCAGTCTGTGGACTAAAGGGTCCCAGGTTCGATTCCAGTCAAGGGCACATACCTGGGTTGTGGGCTCAATCCCAAATAGGGGGTGTGCAAGAGGCAGCCTATCAATGATTCTCTCTTATCATTGATGTGCCTATCTCTCTCTTCCTCTCTGAAATCAATAAAAATATATTAAAAAAAGAAATTTATGGGAGAAATAAGAAAAGCAAAAAAATGAAACATGCAAGAATTGTTCTAAATGTTTTTCATTCACTCAAAATTAGTGGAATTAAATTAAAGCCCACCAAAGAACAGTTAAGGCCCCATTTGACTAGATTCCAAATACCTAAGCCTTTTTGGGTATGTGTGTTGGTGTGATATCAAGCTGTCATAAGAGTGATGACATGAAAAAGGATCATGAAACAGATATTCTGGAGATGAAGCCCATTTTAGATCTGAAATTCTGCCTTAGGCACCAGGAAGCTAAATGTAGACTGTTGTGATAACATGCTTGGTCATATACAGTTGTTTTCTGCAAACACCCTATATTAAATTCTGACTTACTTTTTGTTTTCTCCAAAATTTGTATAATAATGTCAAATGCATTAACAATGTAACATTTATGTTTGGATTCTGTGAGTATCTTGATGGTAAATTTAAATATGTTATTTTTCAATTATAGTTTACTTCCAATATTATCTACTATTTGATTTAGGTGTACAGCACAGAGGTTAGATAATCATATACTTTACAAAGTTTTCCCTCTGGTATTTCCAGTACCCAGCCGACACCACATGCAGTTATTACAATATTATTGACTATATTTCCTGTGCTGTACTTTACATCCCCATGGCTATTTTGTAACTACCAATTTATACTTCTCAATCCCTTCATTTTTTCACCTCCCCTCTGGCAACCATCCAATGGCAATTTTAAAAAGTATATTTTTAGTTGATTTTAGAGAGAGGAGGGAAAGGAAGACATCTATGTGAGAGAGAAACAATCAATTGGTCAACTCCCATTATGCACCCAACAGGGGATCAAAGGAACAACTTGGGTATATGCTACAACTGGGAATCAAACCCGTAACCTTTTGGTGCATGGAACAACTGAGCCACACCTGCCAGGGTGGCAATATTTTTAAAGGGAAGTGTAAGGTTGCAGCGCTGAGGCTTGAAAATATTTGCTATTTAGGAACAGGCTCTATGATCCTAGCTAGTATTGTCCCCGACTCCCTAATACTACTAGGCAAACTCATTAGTCAACAGAGACAAATATCAACAGTACAATGATTGAAATTTCTTTTGAGAGCCAAAATTTTTAAACTTAAACTCCTTCTAACGCCACTTCTTCAAAATAGACTCGCCCAGGCCATAGTATTTTGTAGAAGAGCCACACTCAAGGGGCCAAAGAGCCGCATGTGGCTCATGAGCCACAGTTTGCTGACCAAGGTGCTAGGTGATCTTCCAAATCTGACCCTGAAATCCTCCTTTTACTGCTACAATTCAATTAAAGTTTTCTGGCTTACAGTTTGCCCGCTGCCTCACTGGACCTTGGCTTTCTTGATGGAAACTATGGAAAGATTTATATTTCTTTCCTGAGATGTAGATAAAAGCCTTATATAGACTTAGAAATTGATGTAATAGTGGAGAATATGAGCTATAACCATCTCTCTCACAAACTACTGGCAATCTTCCCTGGAATGTGAAGAGGAAATCTGCTTGATTAACTCATCAAGTAAGTATTGAAAACATGACCACTACAAGGTATTGGGCTTGTAATTCCAAAATGCATTTTATAATGTTTTTACATGTAATTACAGATATTATAAGAAAACATTTTTAGAAGTTAATAAATGTTAGAATATTATAAGGCCAGAAATCAACACCCATTCAAAATTCAGTTAGTTAACTTTGTCAATAAAGGCCATTCTATTTTATAATGCAGTATTAAAAAGAATGAAAGTAGAAATGATATATATGCTAGGGGTTGTGTTTAGATTTTTTTCCTTATATTTTTAGGACAGATAAACATTTTAATAAGTTTTGTGTTTATAAAAATAGATGAAATTAAATTGTAACCTTCAAAATTGCTCCAGCTTTGCTTGACTAAAAGACTTATAGCAAGGGTTAATATGTAGAAGCCATAAACCAATTAATTAAACATATCATTAGCAAGACAAAAAATCATCCAGTTCATGTTCCTGTTGATCAACAATATTAATTAATTCTCTACTGTATGTTAAATTGTATTGGCCATTATTTTAGAAAAAAATATTCAGTCAGAAAATGGACAAAATGCTTAAATTCAGCTATAGATGCCAGATCATTGTGTATCTATTATAAAACAAAAACAAGTTCACTAAGTGAAATTTGTGGTACCTTTGGTCAATTATTAATGGATAAGAAAATGAGTGAGAACTTAGAATTAGGACACCATAACCATTTCTATGACCTGATTAATATCTTTCTCATGTAGCACTCATTTAAATAATTGCTCACACAAATTTTAGACCTCTAAATTTCCTCTACTTAGTGTGTAGGAACTGATTATGATTGTCATGTCCATGAAGTGACACAGAACTAAGAATCATCAACTCAAATCTCAAAATCAGTAGGCAAGAATTAATTTGAAATCAGCTTATCTCAAAGTAGCTCCCATGTTCAAATACACATGAATTTATATGTATTATTAGAGAAAGGAGCCGCTGGTGATTACTGCAGGGATTCAAATAACGGAAAAGAGAAGAAAAAAAAAAGAATTCCATTCTGTTTTATTATAGAACTTCTGGGATACCACTAGAGGCAGAGATAATTGAATTAACCATTCAAGAATGTAACAAAGCTTTTTGAGACCAAATCATGCAAAACATTGCAGTCAGCAGTAGCTAAGTGATTTTTTAAGCAAAAACAAGAAATATATATTTAAATGACCAAACTCCAAAATCATGTGTTGAATTTTAGTTAGAATTATTAAGAAAATCCGATAATCAGTATTACTATTTAGAACTGTTAAAATTTTTTAAATTGATTTCATAGAAGAAGGGAGAGGGAGAGAGAAATAGGAACATCAATTTTGACAAAGATTCCTTGATTGGCTGCCTCCTGCACACTCTATTGGGGATCAAGGCTGCAACTCGGGCATGTGCTCTAACTGGGAAGCAAATGTGATCTTCTGGTTCATAGGTTGATACTCAACCACCGAGCCACACCGTTTTGCTCTGTGAAATATGACCTTTGTGGAGTGTTTCTTAAATGAAATACTGTTGTAGTCTGGACTGCTATAACAAAATACCACATACTGTGTGGCTTATGAATAACAGAAATTTATTTCTTACAGTTCTGGAGACTGGATGGTGGGGTGAGGACTCTTTTCCAGGGACTTTTTTTTTTTTTTTTTTTATCAATCCCTTCACCTCCACCCTCCACAGATTTCTTGTGTTCTCATTTGGTGGAAGGAGTAATGGATCTCTCTGGGGCCTCTTGTATGGGAACACTAATCTCTTTCACGAGGGCTCTGCCCTCATGACCTAAAATATTGTACCTCCCACAGGCCTCATCTACTAATACCATCACCATACATTTTGGGAGCAACACAAACATTCAGACCATAGCAGCTATACTTCCTGTCTTTCTGAGAGTTGGTAGCTTCTTAAAGTGGAAAAACAGATGCACAGTGATGATGAGCAAGGACAAAATTGTGCCTTCATTTACTGTTCCCAAACTGTATTGCCAAATATGGACCTTTAGTTAATATGAGAAAGTCACACTATCAACTGGGTATAGTAAGTCCTAGCTAGTGATGAAAGAGGCCCTTTGAACAGTACATTTTCCTTTTTTTAAGGGAGGGCTTTATACATTAAAGCTAAATTGGAAGAATCACTTTCTCAGCCAATTATATTTATTTCACCATAGAAATGATCCTATCTACTAAAGAGGGAATATGTAATTAATCCTCATACCATCACAAAGATGGTGGCACCCACAGCCAATAACGAGGGAATATGCTAATTGACTGCCATGCCCTCAAAGATAGTGGTGCCCACAGCCAATAAGGAGGGAATATGTTAATTGACTGCCACATCCTCAAAGATGGTGGTGCCCACAGCCACAAGATGGTGGCACCCAGTTCTCTCAGCCCTGCTGGGGCCTCTGCCTCCAGAGTCCCCCAATCCCCTCAGCCCCGAGGCCCAGCCAAGCCTCCAATGGCAGCTGCCCAGTCACCCAGGGTCACCCAAGGCTCAGGAAATCAGTGCCGGCCAAGGCTTGTCTATGGGGTTGTTGCCTTCTCCTGATCACCTGGGTTGCCTCCCATTCCTGAGGTCTCCCTAACTGTAAGAGGGGGAAGGCTGGACTGAGGGACCACCCCCTCCAGTGTATAAATTTTCATTCACCAGGCCTCTAGTTAATGTATAAATAGATAAGGTGAAGTAAAAAACAAACAAACAAACAAAAACAAAAAACAAAAAACAAAAAAAAATAGGGCATTTAAATAGCCTGTCCAAGCAAAACTTAAGGTTATGGGCAGGGGTGGGGTTGGGGTGGTACCTTTTATCCAAAGGAAGGAGTTATTCAGGTTGGATGCTTATATTGTTCATCTCTTGCTTTGTACTGCATTCAATGCACTGAAGCATTATTCTTTAAAACTGTGTCTCAGCAAAGATGACAAGTTTGTAGTGACAGGTAACACGACTGTTACAGACTGAAAGTTGGTGTACCCCAAATTTGTATATTGAAGCCCTAACTTCTAATGCGATGGTATTTGCAGATGAACCCTTAAGAGGTAATTAGGAATAGGTGAGATCTTGATGGTGGAGCCTTTATGATAGGATTAGTGCCCTTATAAGAAGAGATGCCAGAAGCTTGCTTTCTCATTTTCCCTGTACACACACAAAGATGATAGCATGCGCTGACACAGAAAGATGGTGGCCACCCTCAAGTGAGAAGAGGCCTAGGAATGAAATCTACTTTGCATCATATTGATCTTGGACTTTGCAGCCTCCAGAACTGTGATAAATAAATTTCTGTTGTTTAAGTCATACAGTCTATGATACTTTGTTATGGTGTTATAGAAAACTGGGGAAGAACCAAGCAACACTTAGAGAGATGAAGTTATATTTATTATTATTACTCACGGACCCAGAGGAAAAAGTCTCTCAAATTCTGGACCCCAACATGGAGGAATTTTCCCTATTTATATCGGGTCTAGTAATAATTAATGTCGTTTTTGAACATTCGTTAAATCTTGTTTGGCGTTGACTTGTATTGACATAACCTTCAAACACGTGGTATCTACAGAACGTGTGAAGTGCAATTAACAAGTTTTGCTTGAAAAAGTTTGTGTTTGGTTTGGTTTTTGTTGCAAAACTAGGGCTAAGAAGATGGCGGATGAAGAGCATATTCGGCACTGCATGCTTTATGAGTTCCAATTAGGAAGAAAAGCAAGTGAGGCTGCAAAAAACATCTGTAGTGCTCTTGGTCAAGATGCAGTTAGCGCCAGAAAATGCCAGTGTTGGTTTGAGAAATTTTGCGAGGGAAATTTTTCGTTACATGACAAGAGTGGTCGAGGCTGTGTGTCCAATTTTGATCAAGAAGCTCTTCAAGCTCTTTTGGTGCAAAATCCTCAAATTACCCAACAAGAGCTTGCGACAACTTTAAATTGTTCACAAAAAACAATTTCCAATCAATTGCGTGCACTTGGCAAAGTCCAAAAGTTTGGAAAATGGGTTCCTCATGAGTTGACCGACAACAACCGTAATCAAAGAGTCACAATTTGCAGTTCGCTCCTCTCTCGTCAAAACCGTTTGCCATTTTTAGAGCAAATTGTTACCAGAGATGAAAAATGGGTGCTGTATGTTAATTTGAAAAGGCAGCCTCAATGGTTGGACAAAAATGAGGCTCCGCAGCCCACGCCAAAACCTGACTTGCATGCGAAAAAAAGTGATGTTGTGTGTTTGGCGGAATTTTAAAGGAATTCTTCATTATGAACTTTTACCATCTAACCAAACCATTACAAGTGCAGTGTATAGTGCCCAATTGGAAAGGTTAGCCCAAGCTTTAAGAGAAAAAGAACCCGCGCTGATTAATGGGAAGGGCGTAATTCTTCACTACGATAACGCACGACCGCATACTGCAAGAATCACTGCTGAAAAACTGCGCCAGTTGGAATGGGAAGTTCTCCCTCAACCTGCATATTCTCCTGATATTGCCCCTTCTGATTACCATTTGTTTCGTTCTTTGCAAAACTTTCTTCTTGGAAAAAAATTTAATAATGAAGAATGCCTCAAAAATGCCTTGACCGAATTTTTTGCATCAAAATCACAAGAATTTTACAACAGAGGGATTAAAATGCTTCCTGAGCGTTGGGCACAAGTAGTAGAAAACAACGGCAACTATATTGTTGATTAAATTTTGTTGTATTGTTTAAATAAATTCGATTTAAAAAAGTATTAGAAAACGACATTAATTATTACTAGACCTAATATGTTTTTACCTTCTTTGTCTCTCATATATGGGGTTCTGTTCTGGTCCGCTTTGTAAGTTTTTAAAGAGTCCTTATGTGCTGGGGCTTTGAAACCTCAACCAAAGGCTTAGCCTGGCACCAGCACTGATAACTTCTTCTGGGGAAGGTTTAATGGCCTCTTGAAGTGGGAGTAGTCTTATTTTCCTTATTATGTAAGCAAACAAGCATTTACAGAAGCCAAAATAGCAGGCTTAATATTTCAAACAGCAGTTTTTATGTACGATGGATGCTTCAATGACAGCCTGAGCTGACTAACACCATGATAGTTCTAAAACTTGTGGGGTTTTTTTTGAATGATGAAGATAATGATGGTATAAAGGCTTTCACAGGTTTTGGTGGGGTCCTCCTTTTGTAATGATACTGCCTTATATAGAATATAATGATCTGTATAGGGTTTCCAAACAACTAAAAGTAACTTATATTTTGTAGGTCCTGACCAGATAGCTCAGTTGGTTAGAGTATTGTCCTGATACCCCAAGGTTGCAGGTTTGATCGCTGGTTAGGACACATACAAAAAACAACCAATGAACGCATCAATAAGTGGAACAACAAATCGATATTTCTCACCCCCACCTCTCAAAAATATTGTCAATTTTTTTAAAATTTGAAAATAAATTTTGTTTCATAAGAAACTGCTTGGTACCAGTGCCATTGAAATATTTCTATTCAAACAGGAGGTATTGGTACTTCCTCTCAGCCTGCATTTTCCATCTAATAAAATAAGGCAATTAAGTTGTTCTTTAATGGTCATTCTGTTACCAAACTCAAGGTATTCCCCACTTGGAGTGCTCTATTAAAAAAAATGAGGCATGAATGTCCCAAGGTAGTTTATATACTTGCATCAAGTAAAGGAGACAGAGATTCATATCCAAAGCTCTACCTACTTCTTAAGGGAGGCTTAGACATTGCTTATACATACTATTTGGTCAATTATGTGTTGATTCCTTCTTTGTAGTTGGCTAATTTCATCTGGTTGAGTTCCTGTCGGATCATCCTGTTTATAGCTGCATCAACAAAATACTATGCTACATTTTAACATTTAGTAAGAAATAATATTTAATAAGAATGGCCCAGACCTTGATACCCTTGTCCTATCTAACAATGTTATAATCATATACTTATAGAAGGGATCATAAAAGTAAGATTATGCAGGCCTTTCATTTTACTTCCCCAAGAAAATAAGGATGAATGAAAGAACAACTACAGCTTCATTACCAAATATCTTAAAAATTGGTGACGCAAGTGGAACTTTAAAAGTTCCTGGCCAGCGTGGCTCAGTGATTGAGCAATGACCTATGGAACAGAATGTCATAGTTTGATTTCTGGTCAGGGCATATGCCCTGGTTATGGGCTTGAGCCTCAGTGCGGGGCATGCAGGAGGCAGCCAATCAATGATTTTCCCTCATCATTGATGTTACTATCTTTCTCCCTCTCCCTTCCTCTCTGAAATCAATAAACAATATATTTTTTAAAATAAAAATAAAGAGAAGAGCCCAGCTGGTGTTGCTCAGTGGTTGAGCATCAGACCTATGAGCCAGGAGGTCTTGGATCAGTTCCTGGTCAGGGCATATGCTCTAGTTGTGGGTTTGATCCCAAGTAGGGGTCATGCAAGAGGCAGTCAATGATCATTCTCTCTCATCATTGATATTTCTCTCTTTCTGAAAAAAAAAAAAAAATATATATATATATATATAATAAAATTAAAGGAAAGAAATATAAAGAAAAAATGTGTAGACAATACTAGGTAAAGGCTTTCTATATATTTTCTTTTCTTTTTTTTTAAAGCATTTTTCTTTTTTTCTTTTTTTAAATATATTTTATTGATTTTTTACAGAGAGGAGGAGAGAGGGATAGAAAGCTAGAAACGTCAATGAGTGAGAAACATCGACCAGCTGCCCCTTGCACACCCCCTATCGGGGATGTGCCCGCAACCAATGTACATACCCTTGACAGGAATCAAACCTGGGACCTTTCAGTCCACAGACCGATGCTCTACCACTGAGCCAAACCGGTTTTGGCTATATATTTTCTTAAAGAGAAATTTCATTCAACTTTGGACCTCCGTAGCATTGGAGCTTCAAAAAATACATTTGGCCTCACCTTTTCTTTACTCTTGAGTGTACTCAGGTTATAATGATGCATTATCAAATCTGATAATTGGTAGAGCTGTTTGGGGATGGGAGTATATTTTGTTTCTTTCTTGAAAATAAAATTTCATTCATGTTATAAAGAGAGGAAGCAGGAGAGAGAGAGAGAGACAAAGACAGAGAGAGACAGAGAGAGACAGAGAGATGGGTTTGTTGTTCCACTTACTATGCATTCGTTGGTTGATTATGTAAGTGCCCTGTGCCCTGACCAGGGATCTAACCTACAACCTTGGCATATTAAACAATGATCTAACCAACAGAGCTCCTTTTATTCTTTAGAATACCCTTAGTGAGGAGGTATATTTTGAAAATATTTTCCCCCTTTACTAAGCAGAAGTCACCTGCCACATATATATTTTGATAATGAGTTATAGAAAATGGAAAGCAAAATCTCATACAATAGAGGATATAACTGCAGTAAATCTATAGTTGTCATACATGTTTATTAAATGTGTTTTGAGTCTCTTTTTAATACAAGGATGTCTTCGGATCAAGTTTCTGAATAACATCTCAAACTACCATCAATATGTAATTGGGCCTTTAGAATATGGCACGTATGTTTTCACTGTCAAGAAAATGACATTCTGTGAACCCTGTTTAATTTCCTAGTTATCTTAATAGAATGTGTTGAGTAAGCATTAAGGATGATGATGATGATTATCACCAGCACCATCATATTCATTAATTGTGTTAAAAGGAAACCTTGGGAAGCATGAGTGACCTGCCAGCAAGTCTCGCCCACTCTGCAGTATGCAGCGGATCAGTTTTGCTCTCAGCAGTAGGCAGCATTATAATCAATAGAAATTGGCCATATGGGGTTTAAAAGACACTGTGATAATTAAATTCACCAGAAAGACCTATAAAGTTATGGAGCTTATTGTAAGCCACAAACCTGTGTGTAAACCTGTTGTAGATTTTGTTGACTGCAATGCCTAAATAAGATCTAGCAAGCTTTTTATTTTTTTTTATTTTTTATTGCTCAGCAAAAACTGTTAACTGACTTTTGTGTGTGTCTGGTATAAATAAACACTCATTGAGTGTTTCTCATATTCTACTGAGTAAATATTAAACTTCACTTTTCTATTTTTGTGAATAGTCACCATAAAAAAAGTTTGTCTTTTTAAGCATTTTCATACATGTTCATGGTTCAGTTAAGCATTCTCTACCCCCTAGGAAATTATAACTTAAAATGGTATCAAGGTTTTACCACTTTGTGTCTCAACAAATACTTTTGATTGAAGTTCCCTTGTCCTTCACATGAGAGCAATGGATATCAGGGTTAGCAAAGTACAAAAAGTCTTTTTGAGAAAGTGGGGCTCCGCGTTGAATTCCATAAAGACCTTGCTTATTGCTATCATTTGGGAACAGCGAGACACATCGTTTTAGCATATAAGTGACCTTTCACACAGATCAGTTAGAAAGACTTTTTTGAACATCAAAGGAATAACCCAGAATAAATGCCTAAGTATTTCTCAAAAGTTAATGATACTAGGTTAACATAAGGGATTTATTGTATGGAGAGATTCCAAATTCCCTCAACTTTAGAAAATAAATGTACTTTGGAATGCCTGGTATGGTGGAACCTGGGTTTGGTCTTTGTACGGAATGCCCTGTGTAATTCTGATGCACGTGGTCCACTTACTGTGCTTTGAATAACACCCCCTAAATCATGTCCTTAAGTTCCACCTTCTTGGTCTGACAGTAAGTGCTGTTCCTTCGCAGAATTCAGAAGTTTTAAGAACTAAATGAATTAGATGTACACCCTTCAGATCTTTTAATACATTATTTCACATAGTTCTAAGGAAACTTTTGAGTTTGATGGGTTTCAGTCTTCTAATTAATATCACTTACTTTTTAATACGCATGTATAATCCATTCTTTCACAAATTTTCTATCTGAAAGGGTGTTTGTGTGTCTCTTCTCTCCAAACAGCCTTGACATCAGTTTGCTCAAGTGGCTTAACAATTCCTGACTCATTACATTTCATGGGACTTATTTTCTGATCAACCACAATTTCACTGTGTTTGCTTTAAAGAGAATTTTGCAAGTTATATACAAAAAAATATGTTTTCTTCATGCAGAGAAAAATGTTATAGTTAAATAAGGCAGGATTTGTAGCATGAGAATCAAAGATACTTCAAGAAGTGGGTTATTACTTTGTGTATTTTACTTGCCAGTTATATATATATTTAAGGCTAAGCAACCATCTGACCATCCAACCATCTGGTAGGTATGGCACACACTGACCACCAGGGGGCATACACTCAACAACACAGGAACTGTTGAGCTGTGGTGACTTGGCAGCCAGGGTTCTTGGGTGATGCACCCCAGAACCAGAGAGGAGGGAGCCTGATTCCTCATGGGACTGCATGATTCCACCAAGCCGTGGGACCCCATCTGCCAGGGACCCCACTCACTCCACAGATGCCCTTTGAACTGAAGTGCCACCCCAGGTGCCTGGCCAAGGAGGGTCCCAGTGGGAGGTTGGCTCCAGGATGTGTCCAGTCCATCTTGCCCAGTCCCCTTTTCCGCTCCCCCACTGGCCACCTGCTAATTAATTTTCTTTCAATGTGCATGAATTTGTGCACCGGGTCACTAGTAGATTACAGGAGTCTGTTATCTTAAACCAGCAATTTCCAAAGTTTTTCAGCCCATGGCACACATAAAATAACATTCTGCAACACACCAAGAAATATATATTTTTGCCAATATCACAAAAAATAGGTATAATTTTCTTTCCTTCACACCAGATGGCTATTGTTGTGTTGGTGTTATCATTTTTTTTTTTTAATTTCACAATCTATGGGAAAAGAGGTCAGTGCCCCTGACTAAATAGTCAGGCACTGCACATTTAAAGATTCTTGTGGCACACCAGTTGCATATTGCGGTCTTAAACTATTTCATACATGGAATTGAAGTAAAATATGTCAGAAAAAAATTTAAAAAGAAATCCCAATTTATCCATTGTATGAAAAAAGGAACAGATTACAGCCTACTCACAGGAAGTGACTGTGTTAGGAGGGGAATTTTGGTTTTAAAACCAAAAAGACAGATTTTTTTTTAAGTGCTGCTGTTATTTACTGTATCACAAACAGTTTATCCTATGAAGACCTTTCTGGTTAAATACCTGTTTCAATAAAAATATTCTCTGTGGTTGCTGGCTGATGGTATAATTATACAAAGTTGTCTAGAGATTCTTGATTCCCAGGGTAGAATTCCTGTCTTTAGTGACCAGAGAATCGATTTGCATCATTGTTCATTATTCATCATTCTTTTGTTTCCTCTGCTTTACAGTCTAGATCCAGGAAAAGTCCCCTTGGAGACTCTAGTGCACATGTTTGGGCATCCTGATGATGGGAATGTTTTTTTTGTGTGTGTGTTGTTTTCTTTTTTGTTTTTCTTACTTGTCAAAGGGTCACTTGACCAGAGCTTAATCGGTTTATGGTTATTCTACATAGTCTTCAGAGGCCTAGCCACCTCTCAAATTCTTGTTGGTGGTGGGTTTTGTTTGTTTGTTTATTTTGTGTCTATGGCTGGAGAAGTTTTTCTAAAACAAACATACAACGCACCAAACACAAAAGCAATCAATCAAACCTGCTGGTTTTCCTCAAGAGGTTCTAATTTATTCATTAAGAAACTTTGCCTCCTGTCTCTCATTTCCTCTTTTTTTATGTTTATACCAAAAGCTTAAGAAGCCCTGTGCTTTTACAGGCAGGGCTAAGGGCAGAATTCTGCCTCTGGGAAATGTTTATCCTGGAAAAACACAAGAGACATTTGTTTGATCTGACTCATCCAGACTGTGTCATAAACCATCTTGGGCAAAAAAAAAGAGAAAATGTCTTAAGTATTGATGCTTGTCCAGACTAAATTTTATGTTTAGAAAACAATTAAGCATGGCCACTGCAGCCTCTTAATTGTCCAATAAATATTGACCAATCCAGTAATACTTTGATAGTCATCTTCCCTTCCAGGGCTATGCATAAAGTTTACAAGCACAATAGTTTTTTACTATTTGCCTCACAAATGGTTACTCTTGACAAGTAGCCATTTTTATGCCTTCCCTAGTTACTTGAAAAAATAATGCTAGAGCCCTGCCAGAACAGTTGCTTGAGTGGTTTTCCATGCACCAGGAGGTCACCAGTTTGATTCTTGGTACATGCCAGGGTTTCCAACTCAATCCCCAGTAGAGGGCCCAAAGGAGGCAATAGATTGATGTTTCTATCTCCCTCTTCCTTTCTCTTTCTGAAATCAAGAAAGGAAAAAAAAAAAAAAACATAAAAAAAGAAAACATAATCTTAGGAAAAATCAAATTGTGCATTTACTTGTAACAAAGCTGTTTGTGTTTCTGTATTGGGGATGTTGAGAGTAGTATGCAGGAAAGAAAAGGCGAGTAATATCTTGACTCTGCTTTGTCTGCTTAATCCTACCTTTGCTCTTAAATCTCTTTGCCTATCTGCCAAAAAATTATGACCCAAGGGATTCTAATTCCCTGTTCTTACTGTTGGCCAGCAGCCCAGAACTACCACATCCCCTCTCCTCCCCCACTGGCTATTGTTCCACCTGAGAGAGGGAAATTCTAGTAGGTCTACCCTCAGGCCATTTTCTCAACTTCGGAGACTAAACCCAGTGGAAGTATTTTTATTCATTTATTTGTTTAGTCTTCACTCACTGTTTATACAGAATATATTTACAATACTTCCAGCAACATGCAAGGTGTAAAGGAGCAGCAATGGGGGACCAGGGGGAGTTGGATAGTGTTGACAAGAGAAAAGGCAAGGTGCCGAAACTGGTTTGGCTCAGTAGATAGAGTGTCGACTTGGGCACTGAAGGGTCCCGGGTTCGATTCAGGTCAAGGGCATGTACCTTGGTTGTGGGCATATCCCCAATAGGGGGTGTGCAAGAGGCAGCTGATTGATGACTTCTCTCATTGATGTTTCTAACTCTCTCTCTCCCTTCCTCTCTGTACAAAAATCAATAATATATATATATTATATATTATTAAAATATATAATATATATATTTAATATAAATATATATATATATATTTAATATATTTAATATATAATATAATAATATATATATTTTTTTTAAAGAGGAAAGGCAAGGAATATAAACTTAAAGAAACAGAAGCCTTAACTACCTTAAATCTATCTGAGGAATAATTATATCCTCAAGTCCAATAAATTAAAACAACTCAAAAACAACAGGCAAAAAAAATGTAAATAGTACATATGAGTGTTGATAAGAATAAGAGAGCCCACAAATATTTAATTTAGTTCACCAAGTGAACAAGTATTA
The DNA here is from genome assembly GCF_014108245.1 of Pipistrellus kuhlii. Classification (NCBI taxonomy): domain Eukaryota; kingdom Metazoa; phylum Chordata; class Mammalia; order Chiroptera; family Vespertilionidae; genus Pipistrellus; species Pipistrellus kuhlii. Next base: position 35,686,459 of record NW_023425471.1, read on the forward strand.
TGTGCTAGGATGTGTATCCAAAATGCAATGGAAAATAAACAATAACAATCTGCAGGCTGGAGGCAGACAAAGGCAGGATAACTTCATTATGAGGTACAGTGTGCTTCTACAAAGTACCACGGAGGAAAATGTGAAGGAAAAAATTAATTATGAGTGAGAAGGTAAGTGTAGTGTACCCAGTTCCAATGTGGGGAAGGGTTCTCCACATTAATAAACAATGTTCAGACACAAGCTGAGTGTCCTAACAATTCAACTCAATCCTGTCACTCTCTCCCCAGAGATAGTAACAGCAGATTCTAAACCATTAAGGGTTTAGTCCTACAAGATTGCCATTTTCCCTCCTTTCAGATGCCAATCGCAAGCCAGGGAGTCAACTGTGCTTCTGACCAATCTGCTTTTAAATGGATAGGAAGTTCCAACTGCCCCCTCCTTGCCGGAGCAGCTCACAGAACTCAGGAGAACATTTTATTAACTAGATTACCAATTTATTTTAAAAGAATATAACTCAGGAACAGACATGGAAAAGAGTCACAGGATAAGGTATGGGGAAAGGGCACAGGGCTTCATGCTCTCTCCAACATGCCACTCCTTGCACCTCCAGGTGCACACCCACTGGGAATCTCTCCCAACCCCTCCTCTTGGATTTTTCTTCATTACACAGGCAAGGTTGATTAAATTATCAACATCAGTAATTGGTTCAACCTCCAGTCTGTCTCCCTTTCCCCGGAAATTAAGGGATGCAACTGTAAGTTCCAACCCTCTGTTCTTGGTTAGTTCCCCTGGAAACCAGCCCCCACCCCCATATGTAAGGTAGAAGCAAATATAAAAGAAGAGCAAAAGGAACCCTAAATTTCCTGGCCGGTATTGCTCAGTAGTTACATGTTGACCCATGCACAGAGGTTACGGGTATGATTCCCTGTCAGGGCACATGCATGGGTTGTGGGCTGGATTACCCAGTAGGGGGTGTGCAGGATACCCATGTTTATTAACATAAACCAAATTGTTCTGGAAAGGTGCTTGATAACAGGATACCCATGTCACCTTATGGCTCTGAAGCAATTTCAGGAACTAAGAGCTAGAGACCAAATATTATGATGAAAGCTGCTCCCATTGTTCATACTGCTTGGGAAATTCCAAGAATTTGGGAAGCTGCGATCCAGGCACTGTGAACAAAAACCAAATGTATAGGAGAAATATATTTTGATCATCTCAATGACCAAATACATATTTCTTATAAACCACAATACCACAGAGGGGTTAGGAAAGTTTTGTAGAGGAGGTGAGATTTGAGCTTGGCTGTGAGGGATGTATCTAATATTTTACAGGTGGAAATGGTGGTGGTGGGAAAGCTGGGGGTGTGGGGAAGTGCTGGGTTCGGGGAAGTGCAGGGTATGGGGAGGTGCAGGGTGCATTCAGATCCACTGAGTGCTTTAATCATCTTAAATAAGGTAGGGTGTAGGAGGCGGTTCTAGAGAAAGACATGCTGGATGTGGAGGTCTTTGAAAACAAAACTGAGCAGTTGGAACTTCATTTTGTAGACAATGGTGATACTGATGATTTTTAGAGAAATGTATCCTTCAGAAAGTGGTTTTGCTTAGTAGTTAACTAGTGCTCTGACCATGGGACAGAACTGAATTCAACCAATGAATGTTTATTGAGCTCCTACATGCCAGGGACTATTATAGTCACTGGAGACCTAGTAGTGGCTCTGCAATTGGCAAGGCCTCTGCTCTCGAGGTCCTTGGTTTTGAGCTATGGGTGGGAGAGAATAATGAGAACACAAAAAAGACATCTCCCAGATCATTTCAGATACTATAAGTGTGATGAAGAAAATGAAATAGGGCAATATGATAATGACTGGTCAAGGGCAGGAAAACTACTTTAGATTTGGTGGTTAGAGAAGGCCTCAATGATGAAGTGAAATTGAGAGGAGACTTAAATGAAATGGTAGGAACCAGATGAGGTTCCTCTGAGGCAATCTTCCAATCAAAGGGACTAGCAGATTTAAAGGCTCTTAATGAGAATGACCTTGATGTGTTCCAGAAACAGACAGAGACCAGTGCGGCTGGACTGAACTAACAAAGGGGACACCTGCATGAGACTATTTTTTTCTGCCAAGGGCCATTTACAACATCATTCTCGGCCATTTACAACATCATTCTCGGGCCACATAGCCACTTAAAAATTAGCCTGCTATATTTCGTCAAATATGTTAATTAACCACCCCTAATGCCTTGACAGGGTCAGACAAATGATTTTGAGGGCCTTATATGGCCTAAAGGCTGAATGTTCCCCGCCCCCGATCTAGAGGGAAGCAGATGCCTGATTACATTTTTCTTTGTAGACCAGGGTAAAGATTTTGTTTTTTATTCTAATTGTAATTGGAAGCCATAAGAGGAGGTTTTAAGCAAAGTTTGATATGATATGACATATTAAAAAACCAAGTTGGCTCTGGCTGATATGTGGAGAATTTCTAGGAGATGTAGATGAAATTGGAGTACTCAGAATACTTTTAAAGGTAGAGCAGGTAAAACTTGCTCAAGGTCTTTTGTTTACTACTTATTTGACCTTGAATGAATTACTTAATGTTATCTCAGCCTCAATGTCCTCATGTGTAAAAGAGGATAATGGATAGTAATAGTACTGACCTTGTAGAGTTGTTGTGATGTTCAAATTAAAAGTCTATACTATATAGCTGGCACATCACGTGCACTCATTCAAGTATAACAATTGTTATTATTAATACTCTGATAGTGGTAATAACTTTGGCCTGGCCTTGTGAATAACTAGAGACATGACGATAAGGCAAGGGGGTGATTGTGATTATCTACCAGAGTTAAAGAGAGAGGCTGCAGTAGGGCAGTGGAGAGGAAAAAGAGGAAAGCATTCTTTTAATTAATTTAATTAAGCCTACCAAACATTTTGGAATAGGGATGACGTGTATTCAAATGACTAATAAAGTGTAACATTAGGAAGTGCCAAGTCAAAACACTTCTACAGTGAGACTGAAAACAAAATTGCTAATGGTTTATTTTCTCTCCTTTGCTTTCTGGTTAACTAATTACTTTTCTATATTTACATTTTTTGTCACATTAAACCATGATTCATTTAAAGTATACTGTTGAGATGTGGTCAAAATATATCAACAGAGACTTCAAATGAAATGTCTGTGCATGAATTGCACCTTCTTCCAACTCTATATCATAACTAAAGTCTTCCTTTGCTATATTTGAACTTAACCTGATTCTCTTCCATTTATGAATAAAAATAAAGGTAGACCTTCCATTTGTTGTTTCATGTTTTGGGTAAACCCAGTTACCTTAGGACTGCGAATGAATTGCTGACTGTATTGGTAATATTCTTCCAGCGTTATATAAGTTATCAGGTAAGTCATCATCCTTGGAGTATGAAAGAGCAGTTTTTAGTTTCTGTTTCCATTTTCTGGTGTTGATCAATGATAGACTTAGAGAGACTGAACTTCAAAGGAAAGGTCTAATATTTATGAAGTTTAATGCACAGATATAGTTATCTAGGTGATAAGGCATTAGCCATAAAGGTTAAGGCTTATGAATATTAAAACTTTAAAGAGCTCTTTGGCAGGTATAAATTTGTATCAATTATTTTCTTATAGCTGAGTAAAAAGAAGTCAGAATTTAAAATATACAAATCATGAGAAAAAGACAGATAAGACTCAGAAAAATTCTGGTTAGCTCATTATTGCAATTTTTATTTACTTATTTTTTTTTGTCTCAGGCTTTTGGAAAAATCAATTAGGAAATGAAATGAGAGGGGGGGGAAACAGTGGATTTGTTGTCTAGGTATTTTTATAAAAGATATTAATTAAGGTAATAAGATGGGCATATCAGTTCTAATTCAATTACTATTAGAAAAGAAAATGTTTTAATAAAAATTACATAACTAAGCAAATGAAACATTGCCTATGAGCAAGATTTTAAACAAACAACAACATATGCCCCTTTTAATTTGTTTTTGTCATGGAAATGTGCATATTCACAATTTTACTCTTCATCAAGTATTAATATATTCTCAGAAGTCACATTGGAACTTATAACCACTCTATATATGTCACTACTACTTGCTTAATTGAACTTAGGAAACATAGCATTTTAATGCCCCTGCTGTTGGTATTTAGGTTGTATCTGTCATTGTGATTATCCACTTCACAGTTTGGGAACAAAGGCTGTTAGGCTTTGCTATATCCATGTAACCCTTTCAAGTGGAAAACTCATAGGAAACAAATAGTGATTTTCTTTCTTTTTTTTTTAAATATATTTTTATTGATTTTTTACAGAGAGGAAGAGAGAAGGATAGAGAGTTAGAAACATAGATGAGAGAGTCATCGATCAGCTGCCTCTTGCACACCCCCTACTGGGGATATGCCCACAACCAAGGTACATGCCCTTGACCGGAATCGAACCCAGGACCTTTCAGTCCGCAGGCCGACACTCTATCCACTGAGCCAAACCAGTTTTGGCCAAATTGTGACTTTCTTAACTCTGTAGGCTGAGACCATTTTATATAAGAAGTAGGAGATTCAACATGAAAGACAATTTGGAATATATATACATTATTTCAGAGGACAGGAAGAGAGAGGGCGAGATAGAAACATTAGTGATGAAAGAGAATCATCAATCGGCTGCCTCCTGCACACCCCCTACTGGGTAATCCAGCCCACAACCCATGCATGTGCCCTGACAGGGAATCATACCCGTAACCTCTGTGCATGGGTCAACATGTAACTACTGAGCAATACCGGCCAGGAAATTTAGGGTTCCTTTTGCTCTTCTTTTATATTTGCTTCTACCTACTCCATTCTAATCTGTGGAGTTCAAGGCTGCCTCAAGAGCAGCAAATATTCAGTAAAGATGAACTGCTAATTCTTTAGCTTCCAGGAAAGTTGTCAAGTAAGTAAAGTGTCAACAGCAATTATTTTTTTTTATCTTAAGCAGATAATTAGCTCTGAACAACCCTTCCTTAACATTTTCCAAAGTATATGCCTTTCACATTCAAATATGTCCTTGAATCTATCCATTGAAGGTGAATTGAGTAAAGAATTCCCATATCCTGTTTCTAGAATTATTGTATCTGTTTTTTTAAATAGAGCCATATTGTTACATATATGCTGTTTTAGCTATGAAGATTTTGCAAAATATATTTAAAAGTATCATCATTTTCACGTTTATGCTAGAAATTTTATACATTATTAATTCTCACAAGCACCCTTTTGAGAAGGGAATTATTAACCTTATTTTACAGATGACAAAACAAACTCAAAGTGATTACATTCTATTCCTAAGTCACAGACCTTATGTGTGGTCAACCCTGACTTTGAAGCCAGGTCTGCCTCATTCTAAAGCATCTTATTTTCTCACTAAATATAATAAACTGCAGATCTTCGAGCTGCTTACAACTATGTAATAAAATTATTTTGTTTATTTTTATCTCTCCTGATACTAGCATGCAAGCTTCACAAGAACAGAGGCCTTGCCCTCCTTGTTCACTGCTGTGACCCGGGGGCCCAGAATATTTTCTGATATATTCTGGTAAAGGGAAGCTGTTTTTGTCACACACACACAAAAAAAGTGCCCTCTGGGATATCAATTATTTTAAGCCGGCTATTTAAGAAACAAAAGACTAAGGGAAAACCGTTGCCCTTTCCCCTAACTGCCTAAAAGAAGTTAGAGGATTTGCTCCAGGAAGGGAGATATCATCATAGATAATTATAGTTTACTATAAACTAGTGCATCATAGACAGGGAGGAACCTAGCAGGCTCTTTGATCAAAGTCCACTTTGTGTCTCATTGTTAAAGAAGGACCAGCAAATATTTATTTACCAAACATTTGCTTTTCAGTGTCCATGTAAGTGACCTTTGATTCCAAACCACAATCCCAACCTCCCATTTTCCTTCTGCTCAAGATGGCATATATGCCTCAGCTGCCCCATTTGTCCTTGGCTTTCATATTCTACGGAATCCTTGTGTGTACATATGTAATACATTTGGACATTTTTTCCTGTCAGTCTGTCTCATGTTACTTGGATTATTAGTCCAGCCAGGAGAATAATGGGAAGAAAATTATTTTTCCATCCCACACTGGGCATTCAGTAAATACTGTTGTATGAAAAATAAATCATCTAAGGTTATTGTTAATATTAAATGAGATAGTTGTATAAGAAGTTCTAAAATTCCCAATTGAGTGTTATAGAGGCTGATCAATGAGAGATATTACTATAGGTTGGAGGCTACTACAATAGCATAGAGTAAATCACAGACCTCCAGAAATGACTGTGTACACCTCAGGGGTGTGTTCAAAATAATATATTGGGAGAGGGAAACAACATGTTAGAACCTGTAATCATTTTTATGTTTTAGCTCATCCTTTTTCAATTTTGGTTTTAATATTTTATAGTATACACTAGTGGCCTGGTGCACGGGGGGTGGGAGTGTCTCTCAGCCCGGTCTGCATCCTCTCCAATCTGAGACCCCTGTGGGATCAGGCCTAAACTAGCAGTCAGTCAATCCCCTCACAATCCGGGACTGCTAACTCCTAACAGCTCACCTGCCTGCCTGCTTGATCACCCCTAACCACTCTGCCTGCTGGCCTGATTGCCTGCAACTGGTCCCCTGTGCTAGCCTGCTAGCCCTCAACTGCCCCCCCCCTGCCAGCCTGATAACCCCAACTGTCTTCCCCTCCTGGCCTGATCACCCCTAACTGCCTCTGCCTAGGCCCCACCACCATGGCTTTGTCCAGAAGGACTTCTGGAAGGTCTCATGGTCTAATTAGCATATTACCCTTTTATTATAATAATATAGAGAGGCTATGGCATACTGCCATAACTATAACATATGTACCAGTATTACTCCATGAGAATACATACTTCATGCAATAGAAAGGTATCTAATACATTACAGTGTATATGTTGTAAGTAGTAAAAATTACTGTATTCATAGCAATAATATACACTTTGTAACTTCCCTTCTTGAGTTTGGAATGGTTGCCCAGTTCTTTGAATGTTTCCTGGCCCTTATGTATTTTTTTTGTGTGTGTGTCTTTAAGTGTAACTTTACTTACTGTTTATTGCACATGATTTGAGGTCTTTAATTTCTAACCACCAAAGATTCAAAGGACTATTTTTTTTCCATGAAGTTTAACATTAACATCACTGAATTCAGTGAATTCATGTATTTTTATTGTAAATATCTGAATTACTCAGATTGTCATAGATCCTGAACTCATAAGTGTGGACCATGCACAGGCTGGCAGCAAGCCAGAAAGCCACTGTGCAAGCAAACAGATACTCTGCATAAGGAGAAAAGTCATAGCACAACATTTAATGTCCAACCTGAGTCACCTCAGAATGTTACATATATTGATTTCTTAATTCATATAGTATCGGGAACTCAACTGCTTGGTTGGTGACAGGGTTGACCTGGTTTCAGGAGGATTATTCCTGAAATAATTAAGGAAAGGGGGACTCAATCTTTTCTTGGTTGCTTATTCCTCCCCAGCACCTTCATCTTTCTTTTCAGGCATCTTCTCCTTCACTTTCATCTCCTTCTTCTTCCTCCTTTGCATTTTCAAATTCTTTCTTGGCACCTTCTTCCTCTTCCTTTCCTTCCTCTTAGCCACTTCTTTCTCTTTCTCCTCCTCTTCAGCTTCTCCTTCAGAGGGGGGTTCATTCTTAGCTTCCTAATGGTCTCTACCTCGATCTGCTCCTCTTGGACGTTGCTAGTGTATTAAGAAGGGAATGAGTGAGCAGACATCAAGTAGGAGCTACTCTGTAAACCCCCTTAGGCAAATCGACCAAAGATCTGGGAATTCTGGGAGTGGTCACTGGCTATGCTTCCCACTCTGGTGAAACTGATCTGGGTCTCCTTACCTTCCAAGAGTTTCCTGAAAGCTGCAATGTCAATGTCCAAAGCCACATTGAGGAGGTCCTGGTATTCTTTTAAATATCATGCCATTTCACTCCCTATAGTTCTCAAGTCATTTTCTAATTTGTTGATTCTGTCCTGCATAATACTAACATCAGAGATCTGCTTATCCTCTAGCTCTCACAGCTGTTTTCTCAGAGTTTAGTTCATGCCCTGGCATGCTTTGATCTCCAGGGTCTTGGCCTTGAGCAGGCAGTGGCTTTCAGACACCTCGTCTTTGGTGGCGCTCACCCCGTAGGTGTTCTTGGCAGTGCTCTTGGTCAGCATAGTGAAACAGCTCTTGTACCATTCTTCTGCATTCTGCATGTTCTTGGCAGCCAGCTTCTACTGGGTGCCATGCCCTTGAGCACTGCAGAAAGGTGGGACTTGGAGAACATGTCCATCTCCACGGAGGTCTGCAGCTTGGGGATCTCCTCTTCATGCACCTTCTTCAGAAAGGCGATTTAGTCCATCAGCCTGTTGGTGTGCCTTTCAAGCTCAGCATCAGCGAGAGTCACCTCATCTGCACCTTTGTGTGCCTCTATCAGTCAGCCCTCTGCATCATCATGGTTCAGCATCTCTTCTTGGTAGCAAGCTAGTAGGTTTCTCCCAGTCCCTTCCAAGCCCTGGTGCCTGCTAACTGCCCACTGCCCTCTCCTTGCCAGGGACTGGGCATGGTGGGCTCAGCCACAGACATCCCATATTCATTAAAATGTTCAACCCCTGCCTGCTCCACCTGTGTCCATATGTGGAACCGGGGTCAGATAGTGATCCCGGAAACCCTGGCCATCCCCACTTACCCAGGTCCCCTATGGCAGCCTTACCCAGTGGGCAGAGTCAGGCACAGCCCACCCCTCCTGCATATGCAAAATTACCCTCCATCTTTGTTGGCTTAATTTGTATATCTTTCCTGATTGGCTGTAGGCATAGTGGAGGTACAGTCAATTAGCATTTTTCTCTTTTATTAGTGTAGATATTATTATAGTAATATATATGGCATAATATGCAATGCAATAATATACAATATAATAATGCATATATATGTAATATGGAGAGTGATATAACATACAGTAATGTAATAATATATCCACATATGTATATGTGGAAGTGTGCTTAAACATTTTCATTGCTAGTTGTGTGTGCTTGGAGACCTGTGATCCAGAGGAAGAAATAAACACGAGTAGATATCTATAATCCAGCCTTCTACTTGCTAATAGTTGTCTTTAGAAATTATTTCACAAAAAGAAGGGAATTGTAGTGGTGGTGGTGGTAGTGATGTGTATGTGGGGGAAAGAAGTCAACGTTTCACAGAGAAGGTGATATTTTAAACAAAATCCTGTGGAATGGGTAGGTAAGGTGGTAATTTTCAAGGAGAGAGAACATTTGCAAAGGTGCAGAGGTATAACTTTCTTGTTATAAAATATAGGAGAGTTTATAATTGTTCATATGGAAAATAATAAAATAATTAATACATAAGAATAGAAGAATAAAACTCTGTTTCATGTACTCAAAACTGTAAACCCATATTTTTCCATTCTGTATATCTGTATTGCCAAAGGAGAGGGAGTAGAAGGAGAAGGAGTATATTATTATTGAACTAGTGTCCCATTGCAGAAAGATTCCTGCAATAGGGCTTCCTGCTGTGGTTACTGCCCCCTCCTGCTTTCCTCCCTTCTCTTCCGCCACACTTGTTTGCTTCTCCACAGCTTCACTCCTTTTTGTAGGCTTGGCTTTTTTGTTTTGATATGTAAATTAACCACTGTCTTGGTTGGGTTAATCTGCATACTCACCCTGATTGGCTGGTGGGTGTGGCTTGGGCATAGCAATGGTACAGTCAATTTGCATATTACTCTTTTATTAGATAGGATTACATGTATCTAACATATAAATACTATATAGAAGATGGGTGCTCATTTGTTAATAAGCTGGGTGGGGTACAGAATAAAAAGTTTGGAGATCACCCTGGCCATTGTGGTTCAGTGATGGGAGCATACTGAAGGTTGGAAGAGTTCAATCCCCAGTTGGGGCATGTGCAGGAAGCAACTGATCAATATTTCTCTCTCACTTCTCTCTCTCTCTCTCTCTCTTTTTTAAAAAAAAAAATATTTTATTGAGTTTTTACAGAGAGGAAGAGAGAGAGATAGAGAGTTAGGAACATCTATGAGAAAGAAACATTGATCAGCTGCTTCTTTCACACCCCTTACTGGGGATATGCCCACAACCAAGGTACATGCCCTTGACCAGAATCAAGTCTCTCTCTCTCTCTCTCTCTCTCTCTCTCTCTCTCTCTCTCTCTCTCTCCCTTCCATTTTATCTAGAATCAATTGAAAAAGCATATATCCTTAGGTGAAGATTTTTAAAAAATCGGAGATTACTTAGTGAAATAGACTAGAGGTAACAACATTTTGAACGAGGGTGGTGACTATGGGATATGAAGAAGAGAATATCTTCAAGTGATAGCCTTCCAGAAGGATTAAAAGGTTTTTTGTTTGTTTGTTTTGTTTTTTTGGATGGGGGAGGTGTCAATGGAATAAAAGAATTAAAGATGACTTCTAGATTTTAAGCGTGTGTGAGATTATTATACTGATATATAAGGTTATGAGGAGAAGAAGGCAGTTTTTTGAGATAAGATATACATAACAAATTAGAAAAGGGACATCCATATGTAAGTGACCAATAGGGAACTGGAGATATATGGAAACTCAGGAAGAAATCTGGGTAGGAGTTGAAATTCTCATTACTTGTTCATCAAATGTTTCTGAACACCTACTTGGTGCTAGACACGGGCTAGTGTGGGAAAAGACAGATATCACATTGTCCTCAGGATGCTTATAGTCGAGGGGGAGAGACAGACAATAAACAAGGAAAAGTTTGCATATATATATATATGTGCCTCAGGAGTTCAATTGCTCATTATGACATATGCTGACCACCAGGGGGTGGCATGGGATGAAGGAAGGCCCTGGCCTGCAGCCAAAAGGCCCTAATCAGTCCTGATTGCCAACCAGGCCTAAGGACCCTACCTTGGTGCATCAGGCCTCTAGTGTAATTATAAGTCATGATAAGTGCTTTGAAGAGTGGTCTACTTTAGATAAGGCAGTCAAAGAAAGCCTCTGAGGCAGTGCTATTTAATGTGAAAATTGAGCTATCTATAAAATGGGAAAAGCCAGGCAAAGTTGAAGAAAGAGAAGTCTAGGTGGAGGGGACAGGCAGGACTGGATGTGCTGCAGGAATAGAAAGAAAGCCAGCATGGAAGAAGAGGAAGGCAGAAGCCAGATCATGCAGGGCCTTGAAAGCCATGACAAAACAAAACAAAACCCCTGAAATTTTATTCTTCTTGCAACAGGAAATTATTGAAAGGTGTTAACTGGAGGCAATATAATGACCCAATTTGCTTTTTAGCTTCCTTTGAACAGATTCTAAAGCACTGAAAACAGATGCATTCTCAGACAGTATAAACACAGAAATAAGGTGAGGACTGAGTGGTAGGAAATGCTCATCATTAGGGGAGAGAGGAGCCAGCAAAAGGAAAAAGAGACTGTTCAGAGGAATAGGAAAACTGCCATTGAATTCCATGTAAGAGTGTTTCACAAAAGAGTCTGGTCAACATTGCTACATGCTGAAAAGATCACAGGGAGGAATTAAATGTGAGAAAAAAAGACTATATATTTGTGAATAGGAAACCATTTTGAAAGAATAGCATCCATAGAGATTAATGCAGGTGTAAAGTAGGTAGAGACAACACTTTTAAAAATGTATTCATTGATGGAAGGATGGAGTAGAATGATAGGTAGAAGTAGCAAGTTCAAGCAAAGGTCTTTTCAGACTAGTTGGGACCTGTGGGCATTTGCACTTGGATGTGGGGTAAGAGAGGTGGAGGGGTGGTAAGAGAGGTGAAAGGAGAATCTGAAAACGTTTGAAAAATGCTTGAAATTCCAGGTGATAACCGAAAGGCCAAGACCCTGGAGCATATTGAATGAGATGTGGCCAAGATCACAAGTGCTAGTGTTCCATTTCCTCTAAGGCTGGAGAGAAGGGCGAGAGTGCAGACAGCAACAGAGAAACTCTGAAGTGAAGTGGCAGAAAGTTTAGGAAGTCCTTGGCATTGACACTGAGTTTTCAATCCATCAAAATTTAGAACACACACTGAAGTAATTCAGAGTGAGGCAAAATTGGATCTACATTTATGAGTACCAGAAACACAGAGTTTATTCTTGTATTATTTATTAATTATTTTATTACTCTCCATATGAATGACTGTAAACTTACTTTTGCCCAACCCTGTATTTAAACTCAATAAAATAAAGCCATTTTAAGAGAAGAAACCTTGGGTTACCTTGTTTGTTTTTAACATTCCCTTTAGTATCAAATGGCATTTTATACATGGGAGGTGTTCAGTTAACAGAAGCTGGTTGTTTGATAGCTCTATTCTCAAGGAATTTGCAATTGGGAACAACCTAAAAACATATGCAATATATGGTAATTTTCAAAAGAGTGATATTGCTAATAAATGCTGTGGGATTTAAATAGTGTGTTCCTGTAGATTAATGCTTCAGAGAGTAGCTGACTCATTATCTGAGCCATAATGCTTGTCTAGGATTTAAGTGCAGTTTTTGCAATAAAATAAAGCTGGGCATCTTCTATATCAGAGGTTTGATAGTGACCTTATGGTGAATTGGAAACATCTGACCAGTATGGGAAATATGGTAGAAAATTAGCAAGAGGCTATTCAAGAATTTGTTGAGATTTGGAAACAGAAGGATCAAAGAAAGGGACTCGAACTTGTGTCAGAAGCCTGGGAGTTTAGGAGTCTTTTGTTTTGGACCACATCCTCCCAAATTAAAGGTGAAATTAGGCATTTCAGGCTAATTTGGCATGAAAACCAGGAAATTCCATTCTGTAATCATTTCCAGATTTATCTTTCTAAGGTAAAGAAATAATTATGTTACTCCAAAAACATTCAATGGTTCCCTAGGGCCTACACAATTAATATATAGACTCAGCGGCCTAGCACTAAAGGGAATTCACAGTAGGGTCCCAAATATTTCCAGACTTGTTTCCAATTATATCATGTACATACCACACACTCTTGCCAATTTGTCTAGGAACTGTTTCTTGATTATGCTTTGTGCTTCCTAACCTCCATTCCTCTGCTCATGGATTAACTCCACTTCAGTTCTGTGTCAAAATCATACCCCCTCTTTGCAGACCTAGTTTACATGCCAGCACCTCCTCCATAAAGCCTTTCCTGTTCCTTCCCACAAGGGGGATTTTCTTTCTTCTATTAATTTTCATAGTACTCAGGGACTCACGCAAATTTATAATGTACCTTCCACTGTAGTTATTTATAAGGCCACCTAATTCCCAATGTCATCTTCAAATTCCCACTAAATTTCAAATTACTTGCTGATAGATCCGGATACTGCTCATCTTTTATCCCCTTCAAAACCCAGCGTAAACAGTTCTTGACATGGAGTGATGCAGAATTAGAACTAAGTGAGGGATTGGTGTAGCAGGGGAGGCATCTGTGAAAGGTGTTGCCAATAAGAGATACTTCAGCCTCTGTCCTGGTGGTCACTGTGAAACATGGATTTTTAATGTCAATGACAAAACAAATTAGAATTGGAAATAATATCTTCACTAGAATTGGTTCACTGAGTGTTCTGCCTTGGGGAGATTGAATGTTAATTTTCTACACATGCTAGTAATTCTCATTATGATTATTTCTATCCAGTACAGCAATTTCCTACTGTGGCACCGATAGATCTTATGATCATTTTTGACTTATAAGTGCATTGAGTAAAACAGCATAGCATTTGCCATCTGATGTATGGAGAAGGCATAATAAAGTGTAAAAAGGGAATGTTTGGAACTCCAGCAGACTATCTTTGCATCCTTGCTATCTTACTTAATAACTATATGTAATGTAGTTGCCTGCCCAATATCTCTTCCCTCTCCTTTTGGTAATTTCAGACTGATTTTCCTTTTTTCGAATTATTTATTTTCTGTTATTAATTTCTTCCTTATTACTAATGTTATAAATTACTAATTTCCCATTATTAATCCATGGAACTCGAGGTAGGGCTGACAATGCTCACCCCCATCCTCCTCAGCAGTTTCAAGGGAAGGCATGGCACCAAGGTCTGGCCCATCAGCACATTCCATATATCCCGCTGAAGCTAGGCTGATAAGCCTCAACTGGGGAAATGAATACACTGTCTCTTGAGAGGATAGGATGTAAGACTGAAGCTGCTGGCTGTCATCTCTCTACAACCAGGATCAAGCCTCTCTGAGAACAAAGACAATGCAGAGCTTAGCAGATCTGAGTGACCATGACAGAGAGAATGATGACATGATTCCATCTGTGAATCTAGCCATAAGTGAAGGACACCCCTTCCTACTTCATCCCCTACCCCTGCAGACTTTTAGTTATATGAGCCAATGAACAACATGTTTATTCTATAAGTGAATTTGGATGGAGTTTATTTTGTTTATAATCAAATAACACTAAACAGATATACGACAGGACTCTGGACAAGTCATTCATAGTCTCTAAGAGGCTCAGACAATCCATAAAAAGGGAAGACTCCCCTCTTATTTTTCACACAATAAATATTAGGAGGCCCACATATATATGAAATGTAAGGGAGCTTTTTAAAATTGTATTGTTTAAGGTATTACAAATAGTAATATATATGTGTCTCTCTCTCTCTCTCTTTCTTTCTCTCTCTCTCTTTCCCCCCCACTGACCGCTCCCCAAACTATCCCCCGGCACTTGCTCTCATCCCCCCACTCCCAGTGTCTGAGTCTGTTGGTTGTGCTTATATGCATGCATATAAATCCTTCAGTTGATCTCTTATCACATACCCTCACAACCTTCCACTACCTTCCTGCTATAATTTGACAGTCTGTTTGATACTTCTTTATCTCTGTCTATTTTTGTTCAACAGTTTGTAATGTTCTTTATTATCCGTAAATGAGTGAATCATGTGGTATTTATTTTTCACTGACTGGCTTATTTCACTTATCATAATGTTCTCCATGCTGTTGCAAATGGCAAGAATTCTGTGCAGGGTACTGCCATATCTGGTATCCAACGTGATCTGGCTGAGTACAGAGGCAAGGGGCCAGGGGATCGCTCCAAGAAGTGCCTACACCACAAAGTAAAAGAAGTAAGGTAAGGAGCAGATTGTTGCAAGTTGTATTAACTGGGTATAAAACATGGGTAATTCAGGGTCTCAGTAAAGAAATCTCTACTCTCAAATGCTTAAAACTATGCTTGGTAGTCAAATTCTTAATTTCTTAAGTTCTGTTGATGAAACATGGGGAAAGGTCGGAAAGCAGTTGCGTGACCAATACACAGCAGAAGGTCCAGAGAAGATTCCTATTCCTACTTTGATTATTGATTGTCTTGATCCAGCGCAGGAGAGTTTAAGAATGTCTAAGCAGGGTGTAGCCATGGTTTTAGAGCTTATAGTGGAGTGGTACAAATCTTTATAAACACCACCTCCTCCCTCTACGCCTCCTACACCTCCATATGTTGCTCCTACAATCACAGTCAAGAGCCCACCTGATAAAGATTTATCTCATAATTATGAGCAAGAGCTACAGTATGACGTGGAGCTGGACAAGCATCACTGTGAGTGGGATAAGAAAGGTTTTGCTCATAGCTGCCCAGCCTTTACTGCTGGATGCTGGTGCTTGGTTGAAAGTGACTTCATATTTCATTTTGTTGGAGGCTCAAACTAATTGTATGGTGTTGAACCAGGTAGAAAAGAATTTCTCAGCAACTGCCAATGCTTTTTTATCTTTTAAAAAAATATTTTTCTTTTCTTAAAAAATAAAAATAAATAAAAATTTAAAAAATAAAAAAAAAAAACAGCAGATGCCAGATTATTACTAATTTCCCCCCAAAGCAAGAATGAGGTGGGGGGAGAGAGACACATGGTGATCATCTTTGCCATGCTTAAAGATGGTGGATTTGACCTGGGAAAAATACAGGCTGGCTTCCCAAGGCAATCTCTATTAAAAAAAAAAAAGGGGGGGGGGTCTTTAAAAATTTCCCACTCAGAGGCAAGTAACCAGTGGGAAGTAGATAGAAAGTTTGCATTTGAATAGCTACAGGTTTGCTTCTTGACTTCCCCAGCAGAAAAATTATGGTTGTTTTAAAAGTCAAGCTTTTGGGCCAGGCATGTCCGCTGGAAACTTAAAAACTTTGAAGTTTACTAAATCAAATAATAAAAACATATCTAAATACATTGAAATGGTGAGAAACCAAGATGGTGGCATAGATAAGGAACTAAACTGCTGTCTCACACAACAATTTCAAAACTACAACTAAAAGACACAATGGACATCATCCAGAACCACGGGAAAGTTGGCTGAGTGGAAATTCTACAACTAGAAGGAAAGAGAAAAGCTCACTGAAAATCAGAGGAGATGCAAAGGACTGAGATATGGAGACACGCACATAGAGAGAAAAGACAGCTGAGTGCCTGGCTGGCTTTCTCTGGTGGGAGGAGGAAGGAAGCCCAGGACTACACTGAACCCCAGTTGCAACTGCACTGAACCCCAGTTTCAGGCGAAACAGCATGGACCCAGGCTCATATGGGGGGAGTCTGGACTGTCAGGTAGAGAGAAAAGCACATGGAGACTTGGAGACTCAAAGGAGCTGCTGCAGGCAGGGGTCTGGAGGCACACACATGAGAGTGTGCACAGAGAATACTGAGTGTGGAAGTGGCGGCAGGCTTTCCCTAACGGAAGGGAGTCGGAAGCTCCTGACTGCAATGAATCCCCATTCTGACTGCACTGAACCCCAATTCCGGGTGAGTCTCTGGGGACCCATGCTCTTATGGGGGGAATCAGCACTGTCAGGTGGAAACTCAGGGGAGTCTTGGAAGCCAGAGATCTGGAGGCATGTGCACAAGGGTAGGGCTGATGGGAAGCCAAGACTGTCTGTTCAGCCCTGACTCTGCCCCATCCAAGCTGAGCACAGAGGCTTTTGAAATTTTGCAAGTCTAGTCCTATAAGGCTGTATACAGCACAGAAGGTCTCCTGGCATAGACCCAGCTGATACTCACAGCCAATTGGCCTGGAGGTCAATTCCTCCCAGTGACAACAATCAAGACTTAACTACAACAAGGCTGCACACACAGTCCACAAAGGGGTGCACCAAGATTGTCCACCTCAGGTAACTGGAGAGGCTGACCCACTGGGCCATATAGGAAACCTAGCACACAAAGCTATCCTATCAACTCAGGGAAGCAGTGAAAATGCGGAGACAAAGAAACAGATCACAAACAAGAGAAATGGAGGAAAACAAACAATTGGATATAGAATTCAATACCACAGTTATAAGATTTTTCAAGAATTTACTAGTAAAGGATGACAAATTTAGTGAGACCCCCGAAGATATGAAAAAGACCAACTAGAAATTAAACATACAATGACTGAAATAAAAAAAATATTGTACAGAGACCCAACATCAGACTAGAGGAACATAAGAATCAAGTCAAAGATTTGAAATACAAAGAAGCAAAAAAACACTTAACCAGAAAAGCAAAAAGAACCCAAAAAGTTGAAGATAGTGTAAGAAGCCTTTGGGACAACTTCAAGCATACCAACATCAGAATTATGGGGGTTCTAGAAGAAGAGACAGAGCAAGATACTGAAAACCTATTTGAAGAAATAATGACTGAAAACTTCTTCCATCTGGTGAAAGAAACAGACTTACAAGTCCAGGAAGCACAGAGAGCCCCAAACAAAAGGAATCCAAAGAGGACCACACCAAGACACATCATAATTAAAATGTCAAGAGCAAAAGACAAAGAGAGAATATTAAAAGCAGCAAGAGAAAAACATTTAATTACCTACAAGGGAGCACCCATAGAATTGTCAGCTGATTTTTCAACAGAAATTATGCATACCAGATAGGAGTGTCTAGAAATATTCAAGGTGATGAATAGCAAGAACCTACAACCAAGATTACTTTACCTAGCAAAATTATTATTCAGAATAGAAGGTAAAATAAAGAGTTTCACAGATAAGAAAATGCTAAAGGAGTTCATGACCACCAAACCAGTATTATATGAAATGCTGAAAGGTATTATTTAAGAAGAGGAAGAAGAACAAAGTAAAAATAAAAATTATGAACAACAAATACATATCTATCAACAAGTGAACCTAAAGATCAAGTGAAATAAAAATCTGAGAAACAGAATAAACAGGTGAATATAATAGAATCAGAGGCATAGAAAGGGAGTGGACTGATAATTCTCAGGGGAAAAGCAGTATGGGGGCGCAGGGAGAGACTGCACAAAAATAGTACACCTATAGGTGAGGACAGTAAGGGAACAGGTTGGGGTGGGAACTGGGTGGAGGGGAGCTATGGGGGGGAATGAGAAACAGTTGTAATAATTTGAACAATAAAGATTTAAATATATATTGAAATGGTGCAAACTCGATCGCTAACTCTGCATGATGTTGCAGAAGTGAAGGGAACCAGGTTTGCTAAAGTAATAGTGGTGATAGAAATGTTTTAGCCTCAGAAGTTACTGAGGTGGTTCATTCTATCCTAGTACAGTGTAACTACCAGTTACTGGTAATAATGATTCTAAACATCAAATAAACACCTGCTTATTTGATTTTTGGCACTGTGTGGTAATAGGACAGTATCACAAGTTGAGGGTTGGGGAAATTAGCCTAAAATAATAAGTGTTTGTATTGGAAATCTTACTACAAATAAAACAAATCTCTGTCCTAATATATATATATATATATATATATATATATATATACATATATATATATATATATATATGATATAATACTGAAATGTTTTCAAAAGTATATTCTCTCTTAAATATTTTTAATTAAACCTATTGATACTTGAAATCATATGGAAAGCTTTCTAACATAAAAATTGATAATTGTATTTTACTTATATACATATATTAAATGTTATGAATGTTTTGGCCTCTAAGTTGGGCAAAATAAAGTAACATACATTTCTTAAATACAGCCAAATTTTTGAACAGCAGTAGAATTTCAAGAAAGACAAGCAGCCTGCATTTTTGTTGTTGTTTTGTTTTATATATATATTATTGATATATTACAGAGAGGATGAAGGGAGAGAGATAGAGAGCTAGAAACATCAATGAGAGAGAAAAATTGACCAGCTGCCTCTTGCACACCCCCTACCAGGGATGTGCCCACAACCAATGTACATGCTCTTGACCTGAATCAAACCTGGGACCTTTCAGTCCACAGACCAATGCTCTACCACTGAGCCAAACCAGTTTTGGCCAGCCTGCATTTTGAATGGGCTGGGAATGGGCCAGCGATTGTACTTTGTGAATCAGACTTTAAAAGTTTAGTAAATTTGCTTTGTTTGCTTTTTAAATCAAAATATATACTTAAATTACTATATAAATTGGCTTTTTAAAATATAATCAAAGTCTCATATGAATGAAGTTATATAAGAAGCCAATAATTTTATAAACAATTAAATTATAATAAAGTCACCAGAAACAGCTAGTGAAATTTCTGTTTGTCAGTGATATAACTTTGACTATCTTTTAGTGACTTTGGATTGCTTTTCTCTTGTTTATTGAGAAGAATAAAACCATCATTTCTGTGAAAGAAGAGTTTAGAAGCCACCTTGAGGACTGCCTGACTTGGCAGCTGCCATGTTGGCCTCATGGCTTGCCGCTCCCATGGGGCCCTCCATTTTGAAACTGCAAACATCAACCCCTCCTTTTGAATAAGCCAATGCTTTTGTAAGCAATTTGATTAAGTCTTTTAAGAAAGTTACTGAGACCTCCCATGATCCCTCTGTATATGTAAATGAACCAAATGGGATACATTTTAAAAAATAAAATTCTAGTTTAATAAAACAGATAAATTTAAAATCCCTTCCACTAATATTTATACTGTAAACTAAGATTGTTCTTTTCTTTTTGTTTTGAAAAAAATATTTTTAATTAAATTATTATCTGTATACATATTTTAATATTGCCCCCCCTCTCTTACATACACACTCACCCCAGAGTTTTGTGTCCATTGGTTGTACTTATATGCATGTATACAAGTCCTTCAGTTGATCTCTTATCTCCCCCAGATCTCCCTCCCCTCCCTGCTGTAATTTG
The DNA here is from genome assembly GCF_014108245.1 of Pipistrellus kuhlii. Lineage (NCBI taxonomy): Eukaryota > Metazoa > Chordata > Mammalia > Chiroptera > Vespertilionidae > Pipistrellus > Pipistrellus kuhlii. Next base: position 35,706,539 of record NW_023425471.1, read on the forward strand.
ACAGTCTGCTTGTTGCTTTACTGTCTCTATATCTATCTTTTGGTTCATCAGTTTATAATGTTCTTTATTATCCATAAATGAGTGAGGTCATGTGGTGTTTCTCTTTCATTGACTGGCTTATGTCACTCAGCATGATATTCTCCAATTCCATCCAGGTTGCTGCAAATGATGAGAATTCCTTCTTTTTTATGGCAACATAGTATTCCATTGTGTAGATATACAATAGTTTTTTGATCCAATCATCTGCTGACGGGCACCTAGGCTGTTTCCAAATCCTAGATATTGTAGATTGTGCTGCTGTGAACATAGGGGTGTATATATCCTTTCTAACTGGTGTTTCTAGTTTCTTGGGATATAATCCTAGGAGTGGTATTACTGGGTCAAAAGGGAGATCCATTTTCAGTTTTTTTGAGGAAACTCCATACTGTTCTCCACAGTGGTTGCACGAGTCTGCATTCCCACCAGAAGTACACAAGGTTTCCTTTTTCTCCACAACCTCGCCAACACTTGTCGTTTGTCGATTTGTTGATGTTGGCCATTCTGACAGGTGTGAGATGGTACCGCATTGTTGTTTGGAATTGCATCTCTCGGATAATTAGTGACTTTGAACATGTTTTCATGTGCCTTTTGGCCTTCCTTCTGTCTTCTTTTGAAAATATTCTATTTAGGTCCATTGCCCAATTTTTAAATTGGATCATTCATTTTCCTTTTATTTAGTTGTATAAGCTGTCTGTAGATGTTGGAGAATAAGCCTTTATCAGTGATAGCATTTGCAAGTATGTTTTCCCATACAGTGGGCTTTCTTGTTGTTTTGTTGAGGGTTTCTTTTGCTGTAAAAAAGCTTTTTATTTTTATGTAGTCCCATTTGTTTATTTTCTCCTTAGCTTCCATTGCCCTAGGGGCAATATCAGTGAAGAAGTTCTTTGTCATATGTCTGAGATTTTGCTTCCTGTAGATGCCTCTAGTATTTTTATGGTTTCCCATCATATGTTTCAGTCCTGTATCCATTTTGAGTTTATTTTTGTGTATGGTGTAAGTTGGTAATCTAGTTTCATTCTTTTGCATGTATCTGTCCAGTTTTCCCAACACCATTTATCAAGACTGTCTTGATTCCATTGTATATTCGTGCCTCCTTTGTCAAATATTAATTGAGCATAGTGATTTGGGTTGATATCGGGGATCTCAGTTCTATTCCATTGATCTATATGTTTATTTTTATGCCAGTACCAGGCTGTTTTGAGAACAGTGGCTTTGTAATACAGCTTGAAATCTGGTATTGAGATCCCTCCTACTTTACTCTTCTTTCTCAGGATTGCTGTGGCTATTCGAGGTCTTTTATTGTTCCAAATGAACTTTTGGAGAGTTCTTTCTAGGTCAGTGAAATATGCCCTTGGTAATTTAATGGGGAGTGCATTGAACCTATAGATTGCTTTGTGAAGTATGAACATTTTGATGATGTTGATTCTACCAATCCATGAACATGGTATGTTCTTCCATCTGTTTACATCTTCCTCTATCTCTTTTTTCAGTGTCCTGTAGTTTTCCTCATATAGGTACTTTACTTCCTTAGTTAAGTTTATTCCTAGGTATCTTAATTTTTTTGGTGCGATGGTAAATGGAATTGCTTTTTTAGTGTCTGTTTCTGTAAGTTCTCTCTTGGTGTATAGAAATGCCATAGATTTCTTGGCATTAATTTTGTACCCTGCTACATTGCCAAATTCATTTATTAAGTCAATTAGTTTTTTAATGGAGTCTTTTGGGTTTTTTATTTACAATATCATGTCATCTGCAAATAAGGATAATTTTACTTCTTTTCTAATTTGGATGCCTTTTATTTCCTCTTCTTGTCTAATTGCAATGGCTAGTACTTCCAGTACTATGTCAAACAGGAGTGGTGAGAGCGGGCATCCCTGTATTGTTTCTGTTCTTAGAGGGAATGGTTTTAGTTTTTGCCCATTGAGTATGATGTTGACTGTGGGTTTATCATATATAGCTTTTATTATGTTGAGGTATTATTCTTGTATTCCCACCTCGTTGAGAGTTTTTATCAGGAAAGTGTTTTAGATTTTATCAAATGCTTTTTCTGCATCAATTGATATGACTATATTATTTTTATCTTTCAATTTGTTTATGTGATGTATCACGTTTATTGATTTGTGGATATTGTACCATCCTTGCATTCCTGGAATAAATTCTACTTTGTCATGGTGTATCATCTTTGTGATGTTCTTCTGGAGCCGATTTGCTAGAATTTTGCTGAGGATTTTGGCATCTATGTTCATGAGGGATATTGGCCTGTAATTCTCTTTCATTGAGTTGTCTTTATCTGGTTTTGGTATTAGGGTGATGCTGGCTTAATAGAAGGAGTTTGTAAGTGTTCCTGCCTCTTGAATTTTTTGGAATAGTCTGAGGAGTATAGGTTTTAGGTCTTTCTTGAATGTTTGGTAAAACACTCCTGTGAAGCCATCTGGCCCTGGGCTTTTGTTTGGTGGAAGGTTTTTGATGACTGTTTCCATTTCTTCCCAAGGCACTGGTCTATTGAGATTTTTAGATTCTTCCTGATTGAGTTTCGGAAGTTTGTATTTTTCTAGGAATATGTCCATTCCTCCAGGTTGTTCAACTTGTTGGAATAGAGTTGTTTGTGGTATTTTGTAACAATCCTTTATATTTCAGCAGGGTCTGTTGTTATTTCACCTCTTTCTCTTCTGATTTTGTTTATTTGAGTCCTCTCTCTTTGTTTCTTGATTAGCCTGGCTAGAGGTTCATCAATCTTTTTTATCCTTTCAGAGAACCAGCTCTTGGTTTTGTTGACCTTATGTATTGTTTCTTTGGTCTCTATGTCGTTTATCTCAGCTCTGATTTTTGTTATTTCCTTCCTTCCGCTTACACTGGGCTTTTCTTGTTGCTCTTTTTCTAACTCTTTCAGTTGTAGAGTTAGATAATTTGTTACCATTTTTTCTTGATTTTTTGCATTAGGCTTGTAGAGATATGAACTTCCCTCTCAAAACTGATTTTGCTGTGTCCCATAGATTTTGGATTGTTGTGTTTTCATTGTAATTTGTTTCCAATATGTTTTAATTTTTTCCTTGATTTCCCTGGTAACCCAGTCATTATTTAACGCATGCTGTTTAGTCTCCATGTGTTTGATTTCTTTGGATTGTTTTTATTGTAGTTAATTTCCAGTTTTATGCCACTATGATCTGAGAAGATGCTTGATGTGATTTCTGTCTTCATGAATTTGAAGAGACTTTGCCTATGTCGCAACATGTGGTATACCTTTGAAAATGACCCATGTGTACTTGAGAAGAATGTATATTCTGTGTCTTTGGAGTGGAATGTTCTGAAGATGTTGATTAATTCCCTCTGGTCTAGTGAGTCATTTAAGATTGATACTCATTGCTGATTTATTGTTTAGATGATTTGTCCAAAGGTGGCAGTGGTGTATTAAAATCTCCTACTATGATTGTATTGCTATTATTCTCTCCCTTAATGTCCTCCAGTAGTGTTTTGTTTTGTTTTGTTTTGTTTTATTGTTGTTTTTGCTTTTTTATGTATTTGGGTGCTCCTGTATTGGGTGCATATATATTTACCATGGTTATTTTTTCTTGTTGGATTGCTCCCTTTCATATTTTGAAGTGGCCTTCATTATTTCTTGTTATTTCCTTCACTCTGAGATCTAATTTGTCAGATATAAGTATTGCTACCTCAGTTTTTTTTTTTTCTCATTTCCATTCACCTGGAAAACCTTTATCCATCCCTTCTCCCTCAGTCTGTGTGCATCTTTTTTTCTGAAGTGTGTTTCTTGTAGACAAGAGATATATGGGTCTTGTTTTCTTATCCAATCTGTTACCCTATGTCTTTTGATTGGAGCATTTAATCCATTTACATTTAAAGTTATTATTGATAGGTACTTATTTGACGCTATTTTTGTTCTATACCCCTGTGTTCCTTCTTCGCTTTCTATTTCTTTAATTTTACATTAGACCCTTTAGCATTTCTTGCATTGCTGATTTGGTGGAGATAAATTCCCTGTTTGTTTTTGTCTGTGAAGCTCCTGATTTCACCTTCAATTTTGATTGATAGCCTTGCTGGGTACAGTATTCTTGGATTCAGACCCTTCTTTTGCATGACTTTGTATATTTCATCCCATTCCCTTTTGGCCTGATGAGTTTCTGTGGAGTAATCAGTTGCTAGTTTGATGGGGGTTCCTTTATATATAACTTTCTGTCTCTCTCTGGCTGCTTTTAAGATTCTTACTTTGTTGTTGGTGTTTGCCTGTTTAATTATAATGTGCCTTGGCGTCAGTCTTCTGGGGTCCATTTTGCTTGGGACTCTGTGAGCATCTTGAATTTGTGTGGGGTTTTTCTTCTCTATCTCAGAAAATTTTCTTTCATTATTTCTTGAAATACGTTTTCCATGTCTTCCCCAGTTTCCTTTCCTTCTGGAACCCCTATTATTCTAATATTGTTTTGTTTTGTATTGTCTCAAAGTTCCCTTAGACTCTCCTGCTTTTTAATTTTTTTTCTATAATAGAAGCTGCTCTAATTGGTTATTTTTTTCCATCTTGTCTTCTATCTCACTGATGTGATCCTCTGCTTCTTCTAGTCTACTCTTGATGCTTTCTATTGAGTTCTTTACAGTAGCGATGTCATTTTTCATTTCTTCTTGGTTCTTCTTCATTTCCTCTTGGTTCATCTTCATTTCCTCTTGGTTATTCTTCAATTCCTCTTGGGTCTTACTCATATTGTCAAATTTTCTTCCATTCTTTTTAGCCATCTTATGATCATTACTCTGAATTCTTGCTCTAGTAGCTTGCTCACCTCTAACTCGTTTACTTCCTTTTCTGGTGATGCCTGCTTTTCTTTCATATGCTGGTTGTTTCTTTGGTTCCCCATGATCTCTCTTTTTAGGATGTCTGGTTTTGTAGTTGTCTCTCTCCAGTGTTGATTTAAAGGCACAAAATACAACACAACCTGATACAACACACAAGGCACTGAATTGAAATGTGTTTTTGATATTAATAACCTCCAATAAAGGTGACTAGAACCCAGCTAACAAAAACATACAATCAAACAAAAATAATAGGCAAATCAATCTTATAAAAAAAAAAAAAAGCATTCAACTTCTATATAGTTAACATTCAACATACACCTACAAAAGAATAGAGAGAAAGATTGTTTTTTTTTTTTATTTGTTTTCTTTTAGGACAGCGAAGAGGGAGGTGTGAATGGGCTTGGAGCAGGGGGTTGGAAATTAGATATACACAAGTAGGGTGAAATTTTAGGAGGGGTTTAACAGAAATAATGGGGAAATCTGGAGCAGGAAAGGGTTAAGATAAACGGGGCACCAAAGGAAAAGGTTAGGGAGAGAGTGAAGGCATAAAGGTCGGGTTGAGATAGAATAAAGAGTTGAAGAAGGAAAGATACATATAGACTGTAGAATAGTAACCCTGAAATAAAAAAAAATAAAAATAAACAAAAGAAAATAAGATAAAAAAGGTAAAATAGTAGTAGTAATAATGTTGATTATGTATACAATGTAATAGTTAAAAAGGTAAAATCAAGTGAGGAACAAGAAAAAAAAATAGTTTCTTTAGTAAATGTTGCAAATAATGAAAAAAATAAAAAACCAAAAATTAAAAAAATTAAAAAAATTTAAATAAAATTTGCAGTAATGAAGGTCATTTGCTTCCTCTATTGTTTTAATCCAGTCCTGATTTTTAAGCAGGTCTTGCTTTGATTTTATTACACTAGGGTCAATTTGTGATTTAGCCTCTGGGTGGCAGTGTTTCTAGGTTGATTTCCCAGGCTCTAAAGCGTCTCTAGCTTTCCCCCCCACTCTCTGCGGCACTGATCTATGGGAGGGGGGGGGACTGGTAAATCCAAGCCAACTGTAATCTCCTGTAATTCTCCAATATCCCTCTGAGTCAGATCCAAATGTGTTGTTCTTTAAATATCTCCCCTATTAGGAGCCCCATCCACTTTCATGGGTGACACCCGCCCAACAGTCAGGGGCTTCTACTTATAATCACTGCCCCTGTTTTCCAGTTTTTGCTCACACGGGGCATGCCGGCTTTTGTCTTCTCTGTGAGCACTCACTCACCCTCTCCCGGTGAAGTCTGACCTTTTCACTGTGCAGTGGGGCACTCCTGTGAGTCCAAGTGTTCACGTCGCCTGGGATCAGTGCTCTGGGGGTCACAGCTGCTTGGTGATCGCTGTGGCTGTGGATATTCAGACCTCTGACAAGATCCAATTTCTCTTCAAGATGGCAAGATTTCCCCTGTCCAAGCCCGTAGGTAGCTCTGGGAAGGGACCTAGCCCCACAGTGGGTGCTTCCCTGTCAGGGGCACCCTGGTAAGTGGCCCCCCAGTTTCTTCTGGTGTTCAGCTGTCTCTTGGATTGCTAATAAATACTCATAGCACGAGACACTCAGCTGCTCTCTCTTTCTGCTTTGGGACAGGGCTCAGAATCCGCCTATCTATTCTTCCGCCATTTTGTCCTCCAAGATTGTTCTTAAAATATTAAATTTAATAGTAAAATAGTAGAGTTTTCCTTCCAATATCTGAAGGACTGAAATAAAAAGTTAATATAGTTGGCCTCATAAACTGAAGTAAATAATTTGTGTTTTTGCCTGCCTGACAAGGCTTATATTATGTTAAAGATTACTTGCAGAAGTTTGACTAATATCTTTTATTGTCCACAATCTAGGACAAGTGAAGTTAAAAAATAAGCTCTATTTCAGATTAATTAAATTGGGTAACTGAAAAAAAATGAATATTCAAAAATAAAAACTTAATTGTACTGACCAAAAACTGTTCCTGAAGTATTAACTAAAATATTTTACTGATAGTTTATCTCATAAATAAAATTGCTTAACATGCTATGAATCCAAAGCAGTCATCTTTCTGTGCAAAAATAAAAGTTATTAAGACTGCATTAAAATTTTTTTACAAAAGCCTCATAATAATAAAATAAAAAAGAGGGTTTAGTAAAATAATATTTAGTAAGAAACATCCTGTAAGTAAATTACATCAAGCCTTAATTGCTTTACAATTTTTTTACATTAAAATTTATTTTTCATTTATAATGCTGATAAGACACCCATAAAATCTTATGGTGTCAAAATAAGCCAAAGAAAAATCTTTTGGACAAAAATCAAAAAGATCCCAAGTTTACTTTATATAAAGATTTCTTTATTAACATTTTATTGAGAATATGTTTATATATTTCCAGAAAACTCTAAGACCATGTGGATTCCTGTAACAATGGATCCCAGAAAGGACCTGATAGGAATGCTCCAGCAACAGAAAAAGCAGTGGCCCCCGAGAACAGAGGAGAAACAGTCTAGGAATAAAGATGGTGAAGAAGCCTTTCCATGCTAACAGTCAGCATCTGTGCATCACTGCAGTTTCTCTAGGACCAAGGGCAAAGAAGATTGGTGGACACATGCTTCCAGACCATGTGTGCTCACCCTTCTGCATAGAAGTCAAAATATTTGATGTTTTGTTTTCTACCAGGACCCCTGGCTTAGGGGTTTGCCTTATTTCTAACACAAAGAATGGTATTAACTGCCACATTAAAAGAGATGTTATGCCTCAGGCATTAACCATTTTTACAGATGGATCCAGTTATAGAAAGGCTGGACCTACTGAAGCAGGGGAGCAAAAGTCCTTCACATCCCTTATATTTCAGTAAAAATGCCAGCTCTTACTGATGCCTTAGCAGATTTTGCTATGGAGCCCATCAACCTATAGTGACAGTGCTTATGTGGTAAGTATGGCCAAGATTATTGAAACAGCTACTATTGGGCACACTAATTTGGAGGAACTTTTTCATTTATTTTTCAGCCTTCAAAATGTTATTTGAGAACAACAATTTCCATGTTTGATTGGAAACAATGTCCTCAGTATGTTATCCACCTCCCTGTGCCAACTTTAGGGGTAAATCCCCTAGAACTTAAACCTAATCTAATATGGCAAAATGGATGTCACTCTATAGTGGAAAGAGCCAATCGTACTCTTAAAATAAATTACTAAAACAAAAAGTGTGAGATGGATGCTATATGTCACCTCAAAACAAACTCAGTCATACTCTGTACTTTAATTTTTTGAATTGTGATGCACAGGATCGTATGGCAGCCAAAATCCATCGGGCCTCTTATACAATAACCCCCACAGAGTTAGCTAGGTGGTAGGAAGCACAAACCAGACAAGAGTTTTATCAGATTCAGTAATAATATGAGGAAGAGGTTGTGTTTTGTATCTTTCCAGCAGGAGCAGTACAGCCAATATGGGTGTCAGAGCATTATGTCCATCACCACAATAGACCCAGAGTAGCTCCTTACCCCTTCACTCAAAAGGACTGAGAGTTGTCCCGATGAGAACAAAGTGGAAGGAGAAGAAAACTGAAGGCTACGCAAGGGACCAAGGTGCCAATATGAGGTCATCTGAAGAAGTTAACGACTGAAGTGCAACAGATTGTAAAAAAGCAAGAAGTGGAAACTACTTCTTCAACCATGTCTCTGCCTGTGCTAGCATTGGTTAGCTGCTAGTTTTCTTCAAAGTTTTGCACAGCCAAGTCCAAGGACTCTGACACCAGCAGCAAAAGAAACTTTCATTTAGTAGCTAAAAATGTTAACATGTCTGTAGTTTTGATTTATCTCTTATTGCTGTGTTGGATTGGCATTGTTTTGTTATTATTTAATAGCCAGAGTTTTGCTCTTGACATTCAAGTTTTAAAATGATAGCATGTATGTGGTTTGGTTTTTGTATTGGCATTGTTTGCAATTGTTTTAATATTAAAGCTTTGCTCTTTATGTTTAAATTTTACTTTTATTATAGTATCTTAAACACAAAAAAGGGTGAGTGCCTGAGAAGACAAATGGCATTCTTCCTAATAATTATAAGCTGAACCCAAGGTGACTGGCAAAGCCGCATCTTGGCATCTTGGATATACAAAAAGGCAGAGGTGTTCTCAGCATTGACTCCTATCTTTGTTCATGTGTTGGGAAGTGGGTTTTGATATGCAAATTCAGTCAAGCACCAGGAATGAATAGGACTTGGTCCCACTCAAGAATACAATAATCTTCTTTGTCTTGACTTTTGGTGAAACTTCCTGGTATTTGGGATGTAAAGTAAATATGCTGCATTGGTTCTGGGTCAGGGTCTCTCCATCAGAAGAGGGCAGCAGTCCACTGGTCCCAACTTTTTTCCTTCTATCTCTGTGTCTTGTCTCTTTCTTTTATTTCTCAATCCTCAGCCCCTCTACAGAAGAACTGGATCATCTCTCTTTCTGTGCTAGACACGGAAAAGAGAGACCCCACCATACATGTTGTATGATCTTTCTAATGTAATACTGGATTCGATTTGCTCGAATTTTGTTGAGGTTTTTGGTGTCTATATTCATGGGGGATGTTGGCCTGTAATTCTCTTTCTTTGTGGTGTCTTTACCTGGTTTTGGGATTAGGGTAATGCTGGCTTCATAGAAAGAGCTTGGACAGGTTCCTTTCTCTTGAATTTTTTTGAATGGTCTGAGGAAGCTAGGTTTTATTTATTCTTTGTATGTTTGATAAACTCTCCTGTGAAACTATCTGGTCAAGGGCTTTTGTTCGTAGGAAGTTTTTTTTCGTCGTGTTTTTTTGTTGTTGTTTTTTTTTTGTTTTGTTTTGTTCTGTTTTTTAAATTGATGCTTCAATTTCCTCCATAGTTATTGGCCTATTCAGATTTTTTTATTCCTCCTGGTTGAGTTTTGGAAGGTTGTATTTTTTTTTAGGAATATGTTCATTTCTTCTAGGTTGACCAGTTTGTTGGAGTATAGTTGTTTATAGTATTTTTTTATGATTCTTCATATTTCTGCTCGGTCTGTTGTTATTTCACTTCTTACATTTCTGATTTTGTTTCTTTGGGTCCTCTCTCTTTGCTTCTTGGTGAGCCTGGCTAGAGTTTCATCAATCTTGTTTATCATTTCAAAGAACAAGTTTCATTGATCTTTTGTATTTTGTTTGTTTGTTTGTTTGTTTGTTTTTTGGTCTCTGTCATTTATTTCTACTCTGATCTTTATTATTTCCTTCCTTTTGATCACACTGGGCTTTTCTTACTGCTCTCTTTCTAATTCTTCAAGTTGCAGAGTTAGATGGTTTATTACCAGGTTTTCTTGTTTTATGAGGTAGGCCTATAATTTATGAACTTCCCTCTCAAGACTTCTTTCACTGTGTCGCAAAGATTTTGGATTGTTGTATTTTCATTGGCATTTGTTATCAGGATGTGTTTTATTTCCTCTTTGATCACTTTGGTAATTACTCATTGTTTAATAGTGTGCTATTCAGCCTCCAAGTGTTTGAATTTTTGTGATATTTTTACTGTAATTTATTTCTAATTTTATGTTATTGTGATCTGGGAAGATGCTTTATATGATTTCACTCCTCTTGAATTGGAGAGACTTTGCCTGTGTCCCAATATGTGGTCAATCTTTGAAAATGTTCCATGTGTGCTTAAGAAGAATGTATATTCTGTAGTTTTAGGGTGGAATGTTCTAAAGATGTCAATTAAGTCCATCTGATCTAGTGAGTCATTTAAGATTGATGTTTCTTTGCTAATTTTTTGTCTAGAGGATTTATCCAGTGATATTAATAGGGTATTAAAGTCTCCTACTGCCGAAACCAGTTTGGCTCAGTAGATAGAGCGTCGGTCTGCGGACTGAAAGGTCCCAGGTTCAATCTGTCAAGGGCATGTACGTTGGTTGCTGGCACATCCCCGATGGGGGGTGTGCAGGAGGCAGCTAGTTGATGTTTTTCTCTCATCTATGTTTCTAAGTCTCTGTCCCTCTCCCTTCCTCTCTGTGAAAAATCAATAAAAATATATTTAAAGTCTCCTACTATGATTGTGTTAATGTCAATCTCTCCCCTGATAACTTCCAGAAGTTTTTTTTTTTGTTTGTTTGTTTGTTTTTAATGTATTTGGATGCTCCTGCGTTGGGTGCATAAATGTTTACCAGAGTTATGTCCTCTTGTTGTATTGATCCCTGTAGAATTATGAAGTGGCCTTTATTGCCACTTGGCGGTCTATTTTGTCATATATAAGTATTGCTACCCCAGCTTCTTTTTCACTTCCATTTTCCTGATAGATATTTTTCCATCCCTTCCCTTTTAGTCTGTGTGAGTCCCTTGTTCTGAGGTGGGTCTCCTGTGGAAAGCATATATATGGGTCATGTTTTCTTATCCATTCACTCACTCAATGGCTTTTGATTGCAACATTTAATCCACTTATGTTTAACATTATGATTGATAGGTACTTGTTTGTAGCCATTTCTGTACTTTATGCCTTTGTTCCTTCCTCCCTTTCCATTTCTTCTTTTTACAGCAGGAAATAAATTGCATTTCTTGCATTGCTGGCTTGGTAGTGATAAACTTCTTTAGCTTTTTTTTTTTTTTTTTTTTTTTGTTTGTTTGTTTGTTTGTTTGCAAAGCTGATTTCCCCTTCAATTTTGATTGATAGTCTTGCTGGACAGAGTATTCTTGGATTCAGTCTTTTGCTTTGCACACTTTGTATCCCTCCTTCCATTCTCTTCTAGCTTGATGTGTTTCTGTTGAGAAATCATTTGATAATCTGATGGGGGATTCTTTGTAGGTAACTCTCTCTCTCTTGCAGCCTTTAAGATTCTCTCTTTGTCATTAATATTTGCCATTGTAATTATGACATGTCTTAGTGTGGGTCTTTTGGGATTCATCTTGCTTAGGACTCTCTGTACTTGTATAACTTTTTTCTTCCCCATATCCAGGAAGTTTTCTGTCATAATTTCTTCAAATAGATTGTATAATCCTTGCTGTTCTTCTTGTCCTTCTGGCAACCCTATTATATGTATGTTACTTTTTCCTGTTGTGCCAAAGCTTCCTTAGGCTCTCCTCCTGCTTTTTAATTTTTTTTCTCCAGTTGCTGTGCAGATTGAGCTTGTTTCTTTACCTTATCTTCTAACACACTAATTTGGTCCTTTGCTTTTTTATTGTCTACTGTTGAAACTTCCATGGTGTTTTTATTGTAGCTATATCACTTTTGATTTCTTCCTGATTTTTTCATAGGTTGTTGATTTTCTCATCCATCCAGTGTATGAACTGTAGGACTATTACTCTGAATTATTTTTCTGTCATGTCCCGTTTCACTAATTTCCTTTCATGGTGACTCCTCATTTTCTTTCACTGGGCATTGTGTTGTTTCCCCATTCTGACTACCACCAGAAGGTTAAAATGTCGAGATGCATGAGCCTGGGCCATGTGCAGTGGGAGCTTCGCACCACCCGAGTGTCACTGAAGAGCTCTGGCACCAAGATGTGTGGCTGCCATAGGCTGGTGTGAGTTACGTTTGCCCAGGATCAGAGTCACCCACACTCAGTGTGGCCTTCTGCGTGCACCTAGAATCAGGGACCCCATCTCCACCTGAAACAGAGACCACACTAGCATGTGCTGAAAATCAGAGTCCCCTAGTATGTGCCAGGAGTCAGAGTTCTCCTGTGTCTTCACCAATAATTGATTATCAGAGTTTTTGTTGCTTGGTGCAGCCTCAAGCTGAGAATCAGGGTACCTGTGTGTGCATGAGCCAAGAATTGTAGTTACTGGCTCTTAGTGTGAATGCACTGGGAATCAGGGATCTCAGGAGCATCTGATGAGAAACAGAGTCAAGTCACTGGTACCCAGTGCTGCCTCTCACCCGGAGATTCAGGGTTCCCAATCTGCTTTGGGGACCAGGTTGCATAGCAGCCCTGTATCAGCAGGAGGTCCACTCCTGTGCTGTGGAAAACAGACTTCCGTATGTACTTGCCCAGAATCAAAGTCAGGTGGCACTGCCGCCCTGCGTGGGTCTGGGGTTTGGTCACCTGATTGCATTGTGGGGAACAGATTTCCAGTGTCTGCATGCTCCCAGGATCAAATTCATGTAGCGGTGCTGTGGCCCTATGCGAGGGGAGGGTGTAGCAGCTCCTACGGTGTTGCTGAGAACCTGCAGGGAGGGGAATGGACTCTGTGACTCACAGAAATCTGCGGCTGGGATGTCTGAATTTTTGGTGTCTGTGGGTCTGCAGCTATGGTCCCAGGTCTCTGTCTCCAGTGGCTGAAAAGTTCTGGTTTACGTCTGAGACCAGACTGGGTGGTGCTGAGGCCAGGATCCTAGTCTCAAGAAGCTCTGTTTTTCAAGATGGCATGGTCTCTGGGCCCATGCTAGCTGTCCCCAAAGTGTCCGAGGTGGCAGTGGGGCTCTGCCATCTAAGACTGCCTGGTTTGGCATCCCCTTGGAAGACAAACATGATCTAACTGTCCCTAGATCATACACATACACACCCCACACATGTCCACACACTCCTCTATTGCTCCCTTACTCTCTCACACTCTCTCCCTCCCTACCTTTCTTCTGGTCGCCATCTTTATCCACCAGTGAAACTTTTTGACAACTATAAATGTTTGTTAAAAATGATATGCATTAATGTCTTTCATTTAAGCAGAAAAACAACACAACCCCATATTGTTTTCTATGATTATGTTTTCTTTAAAAACAAAGAAACATTATTCAGTCAACCAATATAGACACTGGAAAATCAAAAGACTGTGCCCAAACCATTATATTATAGTTAAATATCTCACTGTAGGATATCTATTTGATGACTAAAACCAGATTTTTTAAAAGCAAAGAACATGAAAACCTGCTTATTATCCCACCTAGAATATACAAGAGCTAGCACTTAATTTCAAGCCTTTTTCTTAAAAGCTGGCAGAAAAGTTTTGAAATAAAAATTTGTTGTTGTCTCATATCCTCCACATACTCAACTTCTCATTCTGACTATAGGTTGTAAATATGCTGTTAGAGCAAAACATTTAAGAAATGGCAAAATTCTTGGAACATTGCATTAGTCATTCAAAGAATATGTTTTTGCAAATTGGTTCAAATACTATCTCTACCGTCTTTTTTTCTCCCACCTCTTTCCTTATATATCATATTACACTCAATGAACCAGACACTTAAATAATAATCTGTGTGATCTGAAAATGCTAACACAACTGCAAAAGAAGACTGATTTATATTCTGGCACCTTCAGGACTTGGCTGAATTACTTACATAGGCCTCAATTATAGGGAGACATTTGCTTGTGAGTGTGGGTATGTAGGTGTGGAATGGGTACAGAACCTGTTAATCTATCCAAATGTACATTCACCTAAGGAGGGTGAACTATCATCCTACTTTTGGGCTTAGAAATCTATCCTGAAGTTTTTGAACCCAGGGACAGAATGTTTAATTTTCACTTGTTTTGTGGTAATGAACTGAAATAAGGATGTAAATAGTGCTTGCAACATTCTATTTTAAGACCAAGAGATAAGCTAGCACAGCAGAATAATATTTAGAAAGTAAGCATAGGGAGTTTAAACAATCGTTTTCTTTATGTCAGAAAGATGATGGTCTTGCTCTTATTTTTTTCTATCAGTTTCACTGGCTAGAAATGCTAGGAAATGCAGTATCTTCAAGGGGAAAATTGGTCTGTGTGCCACAGTATTCCATGCAAATGTGTCCTCTAATTGAAAAACCATCACTCATACATCTATGAATATAGTTTCTTATATTCAGTATACATCCCGACGTACCACATCCTTTTTTTTTTTTTCTTGACAACTGTGGAGTATAATTTAAGAAAACATTTCTAAGGTGTTTTTTTCTTAATAAAACACTAAGGAAAGCAAATATATTTGTCAGCATTTACTAGGATATATACTTTTTGCCTAAGTAATTTGATGAAATCCTGAAACATTATATTCTTTCCAAATGAATCCACCAATGAGTAAAATGAGAAGGTTCTGACATATTCTTCATTACTAGAATATTAAATATAATAGTGTGTATTTGGGGCCCCTGTTCAAACAGGGGCTGAAACATATCTTTCCACATGTGGCCATGGAGGTGTAGCTTTTAAAAGCATTTTCAGTAAGCAGATAAATATCTGAATGCTGAATGCAGTTGTTTTTCCTACTGTTTCATATCCAACTGCCTTCGACCTCTATATTACAAAAGAGGTAGACTGATTTTAGTGATAACTAAGCTTACAATCAGAAAGCTTAAATGACTTATCATCCCAGAGCCAGGAGGTAGCTGACACAGGATTTAAAAGTAGGTCATAACCTGTCTAATCTCAGAGGGAAGGCAGGGGTGGGTGGGTGGGAAGAGATCAACCAAAGAGCTTGTACACATAGGTGCATAACCCATGGGCACAGGCAACAGGATGGTGAAGGCCTTGGGAAGGGGAACAGAAGCTGGGTAGAAGGGATCAATTGGGGGGGGGGGCGGCGGAAAGGGGACATATGTAATACTTTCAACAATAAAGATTTAAAAAAAAAATAAAAGTAGGTCTGAACAAATCAGACAAGTTTGTTTGACATTTAAGTCAATGTTCTTAACCACTGCACCAGCCTACCTTGCAAACAAAAAGTGCCTTAAAATTTCAGCACAGTGCCCATTTCTACAAGATACCAACTTGAACTCTTAGAAATGCTCACCCCCAGTTTCTCCACCCCACTTCCCTATTGATAGTTTACATCTTCAGCCCGTTTCTCTACCTCCCGCCACAAACAGCAATGACAGTTTTTGAACGTCCATCAAAGTATAATGAACATCCTCCTTTGAAAAACATGAAAACTATGTCTGAGAGAAGGAAGAGATGACTTGTTGAAGGTCAGAAAATCAATCAGAAACAGTACAAACACCAGCACCAGTGTGCTCCTTCAGTCCAGTGTTGTCTCTAACAGGAAAACAAAATGTATAGCACAATGAGTAGTTTCCCATTCATGATGGGTATATCCTACCTTATAAAAGAGTAATATGCAAATTAACCATCATTCTGTTCAAGCCACCCCCACTAGCAACACCCATCAGCCAATCCGTAGCGAGTATGCAAATTAACCCCAACCAAGATGGCTGCAGCCACAGAGAGCAGTTGAGAGGCTTGGGTTTCCCCCCCAATGGAAGCCAAGCTTTCCACACACCCTGGCTGGCCTAAGCCTCCACTCACGGATACAAAATTTAATTATAGGAGATAAATCGCAGCCATGGAGCTGGAGATAGTAGGCTAAAGTTGCCCCTGGCAACAGAGGAAGCAAAGCTTTTCACCTGCCCTGGCTGATCTAGGACTCCACTCAAGGCTACAAAGTTCAATTATAGAAGATACATAAACCCAAACAGAAATGGCAGCAGCTGGATTGAGCAGGGGGCTTGGCTCCACTCCAGGCTACAAAGTTTCAATTGTAAAAGGTAAGTAAATTCCAGATACCAAGGCATCCGCTTGGGTTGCCAGGGAGCGTGGTCCCTCGCCCAGGCTTCCCCACGCCCCAAGGGAACCCCTACCCTGATCCAGGACATCCTTCAGGGCAAACTAGCTGGCCCCCACCCATGCACCAGGCCTCTATCCTATCTAATAAAAGAGTAATATGCAGATTGACCATCACTCCAACACACAAGATGGCTGCCCCCATGTGGTCAAAGATCCTGCCCCCATGTGGACAAAAGAGGGCCACCACAAGATGGCCAGCAGGGAGGGCAGCTGGGAGGCACCAGGCCTGCAAGGGAGGGCAGTTGAGAGGGACCAGGCCTGCAAAGGGAGGGCAGTTGGAGGCAATCAACCCTGCAGGAAAGGGCAGTTATGTGTGACCAGGCTGGCAGAGAAGAAAAGTTGGGGCAAATAGGCTGGCAGGGGAGCAGTTAGACATCAATCAGGCTGGCATGGGAGTGGTTAGGGGGTGATCAGGAAGGCAGGCAGAAGTGGTTAGGGGCAATCAGGAAGGCAGGCAGGCAAGCATTTGGGAGCTAGCAGTCCTGGATTTTGAGAGGGATATCCGACTGCCCATTTAGACCTGATCCCACCACCAGGATCGGATCTAAATGGGCAGTTTAACATCCCTCGAGGGGTCCCAAATTGGAGAGGGTGCAGGCTGGGCTGAGGGACACCCTCCTACTCCATGCACAAATTTCATACACAGGGCCTCTAGTACTCTAGTGTGTGTGTGTGTGTGTGTGTGTGTGTGTGTGTGTATATATATGTATATATATATATATATATATATATATATATATATATATATATATATATATATTTTTTTTTTTTTACTCCCTTGTGGTCAATTGAATAAATGAGGAATAAAAAGCCCTTAGCATTGTAAATACGATATTAATCTCCAAGGTATCGAACAATTGTATCCAAAACAGAATGCTGGCACTTGAGCCTCCAAATGTGGCCCTTCCCTTCTTTTCCCCATCTTGGAAAGCAATTTTCCCTCTTTGGCCTCAGAGAAGTATAGGAAGTGATTGGGGTTACCAGAATCTAGGCACTCAAAGCCAGGTCCACATAGAGCTGGACCCAGATACTTGAGGAGAGGGCCTGGGCCAGCTGTTGCTGCTGCTGTCTCTTGGGGATACAGTAAGGCTGGATCTGGACACTGGAACCAATGCCTCGCCCTGGAGAAGAACCAGTACTGGGATGGTTTGCATAAGGGCCTAGAAAGGAAGCAGGAAGGAACACAATCTCCAGCCTCATTTCCCAGAAGTGCCCCAAGCCTTGTTGCCTTGTTCCTGCAGTAAAGGAACCCGCTGGAAAAGTAATTTGCAGAGTCGCAGCCTCCAGTTTTAAGGAATCACCATGAAGTAGAACGAAGCAGGTGAATGCAACAGACAGTAACTAAATATCTGCACCTTAAAATCTGGCAAACAGGCTCTAAGTGAGAAGGTTTTTTTTACCCTCTCCTGCACCTTACCCGACATTGATGGATTGGTAACTGGCCTGGAGACTTAATCATGGGAGGAAACATTATTTCCATGGGAACTGTGTGCTACCTTTGCTTATCTTTTACATCCCCCTTTGTGAACCTCGGAGGCTATCCTTATGCTTCCTGACTTCTGCTTCCACCACTTTATTGAGGAGGCTCTATGATCATTTCATAACCCTCTGTTTGCTAAATTCAGTGTCTTCTTTTGCATATGCGTTCTAATTTTCTTTGGCATGTAGTAATGGCAACAATTTTCCTCTTAAAAATCTTTTCATAGCCTCTCTCTCTCTCTCTCTCTCTCTCTCTCTCTCTCTCTCTCTCTCTCTCTCTCTCTCTCTCTCTCTCTCTCTCCCTCTCTCTCTCTCCTCTGTCTGTCTTAGTACATAGTGCCTTTTTCTCAGTTTTTCCTTGCCCCTGTCTTCTCCCCATCCTCAAAGGCTTGATGTTCCTTAGAATTCTGACCTAGATTCCTTTCTGTTTTCACCTTTCTTGGGTGATCTCATCCCCTTCTACACGTTAGCCACAACCTTATACTAGTACTAGAGGCCCGGTGCATGAAATTCGTTCATTGGGGGAGGGGTGTCTCTCAGTCCAGCCTGCACCCTCTCCTATCTGAAACCCCTCCAAGGGATGTCTGACTGCTGGGATTGGGCCTAAACTGGCAGTTGGATATCCCTTTAGAAATCCAGGACTGCTGGCTCCCAACTGCTCACCTGCTTGCCTTCCTGATTGCCCCTAACCACTCTCCTGCCAGACTGGTCTCCTCCAACTGCCCTCTACTACTGGCCTGGTCACCTCCTACTGCCCTCCCCTGCTGGCCATCTTGTGGTGGCCATCTTGTGACCACATGGGGCCAGCATCTTGTGGGAGGATGTGGTGGTCAATTTGCATATTACCTCTTTATTATATAGGTTGTCACTGACTCTTGATCTGTATAGGTACCCAGATTTCTTTCTTTCTTTTTTAAACATATTTTATTGATTTTTTTACAGAGAGGAAGGGAGAGGGATAGAGAGTTAGAAACATCAATGAGAGAAAAATATCAACCAGCTGCCTCCTGCACAACCCCCACTAGGGATGTGCCCATAATCAAGGTACACACCCTTGACTGGAATCAAACCTGGGACCCTTCAGTCTGCAGGCTGACGTTCTAGCCACTCAGCCAAACTGGTTTTGGCCAGATTTCATTAAAAAAAAAAAAAAAAAATATATATATATATATATATATATATATATATATATATATATATATATTATTGAATTTTTACAGAGAAGAAGGGAGAGGATAGAGAGTTAGAAACATCAGTGAAAGAGAAATATCCATCAGTGCCTCCTGCACACTTCCTACTTGGTATGTGCCTACAACCAAGGTACAGGCCCTTGACAGGAATTGAACCTGGGACCCTTGAGTCTGCAGGCTGATGCTCTATCTATTGAGCCAAACTGGTTAAGGCTTAGATTTCTTTCTTAAAATTTGATTGCATGCATCACTTTACTGAACATCTCTACTTGAATGACTCATGTTAAAAGCTTAAATTGCTAGGTTGAAAAGCAGCCCTGAACAACGGATGAACAGATTATTCAGACACAGTTTGACTGTGCAAGAGAGGGCTAAGGGGCCCCCAGCTTTAGTAGCCAGAGAAGCTTCGATTGCCTGCCTTGTTAGGCCTTTATTGGAATTTTTATCTTTAGATGCAATCAATAGGGTGAGTAATCTTGGGAGGACATATGTGTTTACATTGTCCTCTAGGCAAGGGCATCCAGGGATTAAGTATAAGGATTCCAATAAGCATCCGAGGATCTGTACATGCACAACTTGTTTGGAAAGGTCAAGGAATAATTAGGGGCACTGCCTTTGACACTCCCCTAAGTCTCCCTTAAGTCTAAATTCTGATAAACACACTTCCCTTTTATCAGAATATCCTCCTTACAACTTTCCAACCAAGTCTCTTGTGCTCCCCAACATAAAATGTCCAAAACAGAGCTCATTATCTTTTATGCAGATAACCTATTGTGCTGTCTGCATTCTCTTTCTTTGATTAATAATATCAATATCTATTAAATTACCCACACTAGAAAACTTGGAGTCATTTTTGACTAATTTATCTCTCCCTCAGCTCCTGAATCCAATCAGTCATTAAGTCTTACTGATTATCCTGTCGCTTAAATATCACTTGATTCTGTTTCAGCCTTTTCATTTCTACTGGTACTGCTTAGTTTAGGCCCTCACCATCTCATGCATTGACACTTACAATAACCTTCTAATGGGAATTCCTGCTTCCAGTTTCTCTCCTCTCCCAGATGCCTTCCCTATTACCACCAAGATTAGTTTTCTGAAAAAAAAAAAAACAACAAACAAACAAAAAAACCAACAACAAAAAACAAACAAACAACATATCTGGTCATGCTGCTCTCCTTCTTTTAAAAAAATCCATAAGCAATGACAAAAAGAATAACTCCAATGTCTTTGTGCTTCCTAGAGAGTAAATTATAAAGTCTCTCCCTCTTTCTCCATCTGCCAGAACTCCCAGTAATCCTGTTTTCAATAGCTCACCTAAGCTAATTGTGTGCAGTCTTCCTTGACTAATCCAGAAAAAAAAAATATTTTCTTTCCAGTATTTCCTCATCACTGTGCATTTACTTGTATGAGTATTCATCCCTTTGGGTATCACTTGGTATTTTTTTTTTTTATGTATCTGTCTCCCACACTAGACCTATAGATTCTCCAAAGGGCAAGGGCCTTGTTTCAATCATCTTTGTATTTATAGCACCTGGCATAATGCCTGGAACATTCTAGAAACTTAGAAAGTACTGGTTGTTACTTGAATGAATAAAGGATTCATTCATATGTACATGGGGAGATGCCCTGGGAAGAAGTTATAACCGCACCCAAATTTTCTCTTCCAGTCAAGAAAGCACATTGGAATGCGAGTGAGAATAACTACAAATTGGTACAATAAATAAACACTTACAGACCTATGTTTTTAAAAATATTATTAAAAACGTATTATTTGTAGTATATCTGAAAATCGATCAGTGTCACAATGATGTGTCATAACCTCATGGTAGAGAATGGCTCTAAAATACCAGGGAAGTGTTCTCCATCTTTGGTCTTTGTTTCTCTGAAAATGTAGATCTGGTGCTTTTTATGTTTGGAATTAAGCCTTACATGTTCCTTTTAAAGTTGCCCCCCACCGGCTTTAGTGTTTTTCCAATACAGCCACCTTGAAGCCTTTGGTATGGATTCATTTTTACAATGTAATACATATATTATTGCTCTTTCTCATAAATGTAACCCTCCATCACTAAAGTATACTACAAGGATGTTTGTATTATTTTATTTCTTATGATACTTGTTCTATGTGTAAACAGCATTTTTGCACTTCTAGGGTTGTCATGGCAGGTCCCTCATATCATCATGCAATTTTTCAAAGAAATTATGAAAATAGCTAATTGTTTTTTAAGAGGATTTGGGGAAAGGGTTTATAAAGTTTTAGCTGTACTTTGAGACTCAACCTAATGGATCTTTTAACTCTAAATTCTGTGATTTTTATATTTACATTTTTGCTCTGGGCTAAAGGGAAAGGATAATTTCTTTTTCTGAAGGAAGAAACTGAGTCTCCTGGAAATGACATAGAGAGTGCACAGTCTGATTACTTTTTAAAAAATCCTTACCTGAGAATATCCTTATTGATTTTACAGAGGAGAGAGAGAGAGAGAGAGAGAGAGAGAGAGAGAGAGAGAACAATT
Source organism: Pipistrellus kuhlii (assembly GCF_014108245.1). Classification (NCBI taxonomy): domain Eukaryota; kingdom Metazoa; phylum Chordata; class Mammalia; order Chiroptera; family Vespertilionidae; genus Pipistrellus; species Pipistrellus kuhlii. The sequence goes on from NW_023425471.1 coordinate 35,728,070, forward strand.
GATTGCCTTCCGTAGGTGCCCCAATCATGCATTGAACCCGCAACCTAAGTATGTGCCCTGGCAGGAAATTGAACCAGTAACCTTTCAGTGCAGGGGATAAAGCTCCAACCAACTGGTCCACCTAGCCAGGGCAAATTTTGATTACTTTCAACTACTCTTCTAGAGAATGAGAGTATGACAGTACAGCTTTCCATAACTGCTCCTCTTGTAGTATTAACGAATAATGTGAATTTTAAAACTTTGTATTCTCACTAAACGATGTTCACTCAGCAGAATTTGAACCTTGAATACTTTTTGTGGGAAATGCCTCTTTTCTTGAGGACAAGCCTATTTTTCCCATGCTAGTTTATGTGTGCGAGAGAAGATTTGACACATGCAAACCATTTGTGAATTTTCTGATATTATTCAGAAGCCTCTTAGAAAACTTGCCTTCTTTTTTAAGGGAAAAACTAAGAAACTCAAGGATTTCCATAAAAATAAGCAACCTGTAAAAATAATGCATAGAACATTTTCTGAAGGGGGTGTGTGGCATACCATATTCAAATAATTATTTTCTTTTTCTCTGGAAGGAAGCTAGATGTATGTCATTGACTTCAATTAACCATTTGTATAATAAATTCACCTCACTGTGTCTCAAACATGGAGCTCTCAGGTTAGGTGCGACTTCCCTTCAGTAGGCACCATGTTCAAACAGGTGAGCATAGGAGGACTTTGTTCTGAGAAGTCTGAAAAACATGGGACACAAAAAAATAGTTTCCAATAGAAGTGCCATTTAAGGAAGCTTATGGAGCTCCCACGCAAATTCAGTCCGAGAGGAAAGGTCAGAAAATGTGGGAAAACTATAGGTCACACCCAGCACTTGGTAATCAGCGCTCCTCGGCCACAGGAAGCTTAGACTTGTTCCATGGGTGGTCTAATAAGGGTGTGGCATTTATGTTACATGCTTTTACTTGTTAGTGTGAGGCAGTTTAATTGATAACGTGTACTAAGAAAATAAAGGCAAATAACTTGAATCTATCTTTTTATTTTTAAGATTTCAAATGCAAAAATGTTTTATTTGCAATTTTTGAGAAGTTACCACTCCTTCAAGGAAATCTTTTTGGCCCAGCTGGTGTGGCTCAGTGGAACCAGGAAATCACAGTTTAATTCCCGGTCAGGGCCCATGCCCAGTTGTGGCTGGATCCTCAGCAGAGGGCATGCAGGAGGTGGCCAGGTGATGGTTCTCTTTCATTGTTGATGTTTCTATCTCTCTCTCTCCCTCTCCTTTCCTCTCTGAATCAATAAAAATATATTTTTAAAAAGGAAATCTTTGTGAACTAAATGCCAAAAATATTACAAGAGTGGCTTATACCAAATAAAAAAAAATGTACCTGATATACACAAAATTTAAAAAAACATAATATAGGCAGTGTGAATATAGATTGCCTTTAAAATGTTTCCAATAACAGCTACAACTTAAATCATGTTAAGGCAGACATAAGTAATAGCATTACTTTATATGTTTATATATTTAAAGTATCTTATTTCTATTCGATCAGAAGGAGATGAAACTATAAGAATCTAGTGTTTTACTTAGTTTATTTTTGAAACCCTACAGGCTCTGTGTTATTGGTACCAAGCAGTTACTGCAGTAAGGGAAGCTACCCATGATGGAGTTGGTATCTTGGTATCAGTGAGGTGTATCTCAAGGTTGGTATTCAACTTTGACGGCTTTGGGAAGCCAGAGAGATCTATTCTAAACATTTTGTAAATGCTCTGATCCTCGTAGCCACTTCTTCCTGGCTATATCTATCAGTGCTTGCGGTGACAATCTCATTTTGAGGACAGAGGAAAAGAATTCTTACCATCCTGTTCATCTTTTGACCTTCCTGGACCTACATGTGAAATGACTAGCTTTCCCATTATAGAAAGGCTGATAAAATTGGAATGGCTTTTTTCTTTGGTCGTGTCCTGGGAAGGGTATATTGCTTATTTAACACATTAACATTAGCTATTTCCCACGGGAAGAAAAGCAGAAGGAAAGTTGAAATTAAGTCCCTCCCAACTCAGGAGTGCATCACGAAGTTAGCATGAGAGGCTGAAAATGAAAGAGGCTGTCTTGGTGTGTCACGGTTTATGGGTTACCTGCTGGTGAATCAGATTCCCTTTCCTTATAAGTATTTCTTTGGTGTTTCAAGGTTCACAGGACCAGAAGAAGTAGTGATTAGTTCATTCTACAGTGGTGGACAAAAGTAGGTTAACAGTTATGAGTACACGAAACAGTAAAAAGCTATTGTAATAATCAAAACCTGCCTGTCTTTCCATGCAAACAACTGTAAACCTAATTTTGCCCAAATATAATTTAATTTTTTTTCAATTGTCTTATTTTTTTTCTGTTTTCTCTCACCACTCTCTTCAGCCACTCACTCTCAGTTTTGGTCTTTTCTCATGCCAACTCCAGCTGTGTGCTGATGAAAATGGCAGGCTCATAAATTTAAATGACTAGTGCTGGCCTCCACTCCACGCAATAATATTTTCAGTGCTTATCCATAGATTCTAGCAACATATCTGAACCTCTCTGGCCTGCCCAAGTTTATCAGACTAGAACTCCCTGAAGACCAGGCTATTCTGTAATATTTATGATTCTTCTCATTTTTTTAGTATAGTAAGGACTGCATCTATCTTCTGGTAGATAAGTCATTTGAAACAAGGTGTCATATTTTTAAAAGAAAAAATGTAGTAGAGACGAAGGGGTATTGACCTGGGAACTAAGTTAGTATCTGAGTTATCAGTGCTAACTCAGATACTAACTTAGTAATGTGACTCTGGTAACCTTGGTCTAGTCACTTACTCTCTGTGAGTTTCAGTTACCTTTGAAAAGAATTATATACATCAGTCTGTGTGGTTTTAAGATTGGCATTCAGTAAGTAATTTACAGTGTCAGCAATTTATCTTTCCTCCACACAGATTGAATCTGAACTGTGAAATTAGGTGCACATCGTATAGAATAGGTATGTGCAGGACAATAGTAGTTAGGCATTCAAGCAGGAAATAAGGTGTGTGTGTGTGTGTGTGTGTGTGTGTGTGTGTGCGCGCGCGCGCGCGCAAAAGTGCACACAGGTGTGTTATAATGCTTTTAAAATAATGTTTTTCATATTATATAAATAATGCATGTTCTGTTTTGTTTACTTCTGCTTAACAAATCACTAAAGCTTTGTATCTTAAACAGCAACATGTTGTTATTTTATCCTCTTTTTTCAATGGATGACTTGGTTTCAAACCATCTGTTCCATGTGCTGTTGGCTGGGCTGAAGTCATCTCAGGGCTAAAGTAGGTTGAGGAATCCAGGGTGGCTTCATTCCTGTGCCTTGGTGTGCATGCTGCGCTCAGCCCAGACACTGGCAAGGCTCTCCACGTGACCTCTCCACTCAGATTCTCCCTAAGGGTCACTGAACATCTTACTTGGTGGTTTAGGGCCTCCAAAAGCACAAAAATGGAAGCTCCCAGGCCTTCTTAGGTCTTACACTTTCTAACTCACACACTGTCACCACTACCTCATTCTTTGGTTAAGGCAGTGGCCGGCAAACCGCGGCTCATGAGTCACATGTGGCTCTTTGGCTCTTTAAGTGTGGCTCTTCCACAAAATACCATGGCCTGGGTGAGTCTTTGTTGAAGAAGTGGTGTTAGAAGAAGTTTAAATTTAAAAAATTTGGCTCTCAAAAGAAATTTCAATTGTTGTACTGCTGATATTTGGCTTTGTTGACTAATGAGTTTGCCGATCACTGGGTTAAGGAAAAGTCATGGAGCCAGCCAAGATTCACAGGTATAGTTCACTGGGGATTATATTTGGAGATAAGCTACTTTATGCTTTTTTTAAAAAAAAAAATTGGAAAATACAGAAATTTGTAATTAAGAAATTAAAGTAAAAATTATACAGAAATAGCCTAAGATTTACTATAAAAAAATAGCTGCTACTTTGGCTTAAAATGTGAGTGTGTGTGTGTGTGTGTGTGTGTGTGTGTGTTTGTAGTGTGTGTTTGTGTGTGTGTTCTTACAGGTAAAAAATTATAAGAAAAACAACAGAAGATATAAAATAGCTATTTTTTGTGGAATTATGATAATTTCTTATTTTTATTTGTCTATTTTCTAACATTTCAATAATGCATGTGCATTGTTTATATAAAACATTGAACCAGTTTAATTGTCACCATCCAGTGATAACCACATTTATATTTGGAGGATTTCTTCTTAGTCATTAAACATTCTTTGAAAACATGATTTTATTTGTGATACCATATTTTAATATGTAGATATATTATAATTTAGTTAATAATTTCCCTATTGCTGTACATGTAGGTTTGTTTATATATGTGTGTAGTTATTTTAAACAATATGATGAACATTTTGGTACATATTTGACTATATCCTTTATGATTTTCTTAAAATAAAGTAAAAGAAGTGAAGTTCTTGGTAAAGCGGTATGAATTTTCTAGTCTCCTAATAAATGTTGCCAAACCACTTTCCAGAAAGTTATAAAAATTTGTTCAACTTTTCCCCTGTTTTGGAGAAAGCCCTCATTTAAATTAAGACCAATAGTTGTTGATTAGCTGGAAAAAAAATAAAGTAGAGGATAAGCTATATATGTATATTTTACACATATTTAGCATTTTAATTTTAATTTAAAGCTTATAAATACATGCATGTTTATTTGCTAGCCTTCTGCTGTATGGCCAATGACTTTCCTTTGAATCTGATCCCACTTACTCCATTTGGCTTCTGTTTAGTGGCAAGCTGATAAATGTTGAACAACCCACTGCCTGGGGAAAAAAATAGTTCTGATTGTTTCATTTAATCATTTCTGTGGTGTAAACACTCCCACCATGGCTCTTTTTAAGCTACCAACATGGCACTGAATGTGGAATTGGAAAGAAATGTGTTATTGGAAAGCACTTGTTATATGTTTACTATATATACAGATAGAATAAATGTAAATAACTTCAAAAGTGTACATAGCTATAAATGTAAAATATGTAGGAAGGGATGAGTCTTTAGATTGAATAATTTTCTTTTAAAAAATTCTCCATTGTTGAAAGTATTACATATAAATAACTTTTTTATTTTTATTTTTTATTTATTTAAATATATTTTATTGATTTTTCACAGAGAGGAAGAAAGAGAGATAGAGAGTCAGAAACATCGATCAGAGAGATCATCGATCAGCTGCCTTTTGTACACACCCCACTGGGGATGTGCTCGCAACCAAGGTACATGCCCTTGACCAGAATCGAACCTGGGACCTTTCAGTCCACAGGCCGATGCTCTATCAACTGAGCCAAACTGGCTTCAGGTATAAATAACTTTTTTTTTTATAAGTACCGAACTTTTTTTTTTTTTTTTAAATGTAACCTATTTAATTGTAAGTTTATGCCATTGCATTGAGGGCAGTGCTGTATGGTCGAATCACAGAATTCCTAGAAGCTTGATAAAAGTGCTTTATTTTTTATTATTGATTTCAGAGAGGGGAAGAGAAATAGAAACATCAATAATGAGAGAGAATCATTGATTGACTGCCTCCTGCATGCCCCCCACTGGGGATTGAGCCTGCAACCTGGGCATATGCCCTGATCAGGAATTGAACCAGTGACCTCTTGGTTTCTGGATTGATGCTTAACCACTAAGCTACAGCTGGTTGGGCTTGATAAGTGTTCTTGTGAGCCAGTATAAGCTGGCTCCAGAGCATGATAAGTTTTGTTTTTCTCTGAAATCACAACATAATGTGTCTTCCATGGTTCTAGTTTGGGTTTCTTTGAAGTTGAAGACCAACTGAGAAACACTTGTTATGAAATTTTGAGTGTGGTGTCTTCCTGGGTGTCTATCTATAACTCTTGCACCCAGCCAAGCTGTTGTGGTTATTTTACCCATATCTAATTTTACATCTTTTTTTAAGGAATTTGTCTTTATTGAGTTATAATTAATTTTCATGGAATTGAATCTATTTTTAAAATATATTTAATTAATTTTTAGAGAGAGGAACTGACGGGAAGGAGCCTGCATCTCTGGTATGTGCCCTGACTAGGAATCAAACAGAATCAAACTGTGACCTCCTGATTCATAGGCAGTGTTCAAGTTCTGAGCCACACTGGCTGGGCTGAAACTATTTTTTTTCTATACTTCACCATCATCATTTTATTCATATACAGTGTAGATCTGGCATCAGTATACTTGTGAATAATCACAACTGGCTTTGCTCTTAGTCAACATGTAATTGAACTGGTGGGAGCAGAATGGCCCAGGCACCCACCACCATGTGCATCTCCTGGTCATGGGCATGCAGTAGATCATGGGCATGGAGGTGAGTTAGGCAAGTACTGTATTTCGTGTTGTTTCTTTCTTCTGAAGGACAGTTCCTTAGTCAAACTGGTAATGCAGATTTCTACCCATTTCTTCCAGTGGGGAGTTGTTTTACAGATTCATCCATGCCATTTCCCCACAGCCAATAGGGAGGATTTGTGCGAGGGCTAGGTGGAGTCCTAGGAAGGTCTGTCACAGCCCACTTGCCCAGGAAACCACCACATCCTGGACCCTATGCTCCATGTGTCATTAATATAATACTATATTCTAGGCAACTGAGCTTATGAGGCTTTTGACATTATTTTTTCCTTGACATGTGTTTCTTCTCCTACTTTATATTTTATTCAAGTAATTAGTAAGCCAAACAGTGTGAGAGCCAGAATGGTCCTTACAAAGCAACTCTAATGCCCTCATTCTATAGAATGTCTCTCCAACTTTGTTTCGGGTCCATGCTTCTCTTGTTATATTGATGTGTGTATCTCAGGAACTTGCTACTGTAATTGCTAGCAAAGAATGCAGAAGACTGACATTTTGTGTTAGCTATCTGGGTGGACCCCTCACATGTGTGGGTGGAAAGTTGGGGTTTGAAGATACTAATAGTTAAGCAATTGGATAAGATTGCACAGTCTAGTAGGAACCTTGTAATCAGATTAGAAAGGTAAACAAGATTCCAATCAGTGAAAATGCCAAGCGATATTTATGAACTTTTCCAATTTCCCTTGTACCTCAAGGTAGCCAAATGATGGGAGGGAGGCAGTGACTACTCCTTTGTTTTAAGTCATTGTTGCCAGAAATGCCATTTCCTTCCTGCTTTCTGGCTGGATGCTTCTTCATAACCTTCTGTAAAAAGAGGTTTTAGAATTCTTAGAACTTGAAACATCCTCTTTGTCTCTGTGTCATCCACTTCAGTGATCATCACTTTTTTATTGTTTGTTAGTTCTATAGGTCAGAGAACTAATTTATATCTAGTCAAAAAGAGTTTTATAGATCACAGGCATTTCAAAGTGTTGAATTTAATGATAAGTTTCAACTATTTCATCTTTCATCACTATTAAAATTCATTTTATTTCTGGGCTCAGTATTTTAGAGTTAGCTTTATAAATTTGAACATTTTCTCCTTTAACTTTCTCATGCACAATTGCTAATTCCAGTATTATCTTTGTTCATGTCACTCTCTTCATGACAAAATTTTTTTCCTTATCAATCAATCTCTTAATTTTTGACAGCCAGGAATCTTTCAGCACGAACCTGAAAGAGTTCAGCATGGCTGAAAGGGTTAATCTAACTATTCTATGTTAAGAGTCAAGATGGGACATAAAATGTGATCAGGGCCCCTGAAATTGTGGTGGTAAGTGCTCCCTGGTTATAGCCAGGGAGATTTGCAAAGGGAAACATTCATTAGGACTGCAAAACTGAGCAAAAGACAGCAGTTTGGGGTGGCCTGATGGTGAGTCTCTTGACACAAATTACATTATCTTATTCAATCCCTGTAGCTTCGAGAGTGTCAGAGTCACATATCTATCAAGTCACTTAGCTATCAAGAAGCAGTGCCAGGACTCAAACCTAATTCTTTCAGGTGTCAAATTCATCTTGATTTCCAATTTACAGTTACTATGGCACTGGTAGATAGTAAATGCTGCTTTGTGCTGCTTTGCTCTGATTGTGTGGTTTTGTAAAGGAGGATTTCCAAGTGTGTGTGTGTTTTTTGTTTTTTTTTATAGTGACTCAGGCATTCCACTTGAGGACTAGGCAAGATTGGCACCTAGGAATTATTGATCTATTCATCTGCCCCATCCAATGACTCTGTGGATATCCAGGAACTGACCTGATGCTCACAACTAAGTCTCACACATGTTACTTCCAGCTGGACTGTCACTAACAAGGAGGCTTGATTCTTCTGGTGGAGAGCATCACAGAACTGCAACACCAGGCAAGGTCACTCTGGAGTAAGAACAAAATCAGGGCACTGTGCACCCACACAACACCAAACACCTCCCCCTGTCGCAGCTAAATTGAATGATTGTTACTTGTTTATCTACCAATTACAGCCTTAAGCTCACCTTACCTTGTATGTAAGATTGAATGTGATACCTGGTCATAGAATTGCTCCTGCTTTCTATTGCTCCTCCCAATCTAGAAGGAATCTCTGCTTTCTTAGACCCTCCCCAAAATTATACAACACAACCCCCAATCCTATAATAGGCATATAATAGGCATATTTCAAAGAGGAAGGGAGAGGGACAGAGAGAGAAACATCAATAACGAGAGAGAATAATTGATCGGCTGCCTCCTGCACACCCCCTATGGGTATCCAGCCACAACTCGGGCATGTGCCCTTGACCAGAATCGAACCCAGGACCCTTCAGTGGGGCTGACATTCTATCCACTGAGCCCAAACAGATAGAGCCTATAATAGGTTCCTTTTAACACCCTGTTCTTAATAAGTTCCCTTCATGTTTGTTCTCCCTCACTGCAACCAGTAAATAGCCCAACTTGTTAAACTCGAGTGTGTTCTGTATGGTCTTTGAATGAAATTGACACCAGACTCTCATGATAGACAGAGCCTATTCTGTAGCCCAATTCCTGCTGGGAATATCTAGCGAGCAGTTACCCCAATAGAGGTGGCTAGAACCCTCTTTCATCATACCTATGGTATTTGAGCTGGAGTCCTGAACTTTCTAGTGAACCTTCAGACCTGATTTAAACTTCTGGGCATCATCAGCTATAATTCTAAGTTGGGTCTCTCTAGAGAGGAAGGGTGGAATTAATGCAAATAACACTGGGCACATCAGAAAACTTGGCTTCTAGTGTTGCCTCTAGTGTTGGAAAGTAGTATGGTCAAGTTGTTTAAGCTTTTGGGCCTCAGGTTAAAAACGAGAAAGTTGAACAGTAGAGGTCTCTGAGGGTCATTCTAGCACAGATAGTTAGTGATTCTATTCCTGGAAATCCACTATGGGGATGTCATGTCCTCTCTCTAGTAGACAATACCATATAACTCTGAAGAGTCACACAAAATGCCTGATTTTAAAAGGATGGCTGAAGTACATAAAGGTAGAGTGTCATTTTCTTCCCAAATATTTGCACACAGATGGCCAGCATAATTGTTTTTGGTATAAAAGCAGACGTTGTTAAAATATAATAAGAACCAGATAAATCTGCAGGAACTCTCTTAGCTCTGTCTCCAGAGAATCAGTGTTAATAAGTCAAATTAGTCATTTTTATTTAGGAGATATAAAAAGGCATATGGTTTTCATGTTGTACTAGCTGTCATAAAATTTTTGGGAAAAAGTGTTGCTTACAAAGCTTCTAGGGAGAATGTTTCATAAACACATTTTAACCTCTATAGCTTATAAAACCAGTTGGCTTCCTTTCTTCACAAACTTTATTTTTGGCCTACATTTTCTCTAACAAAGGTTTCACAGAGGAAAACACATCCCTGGGAGAAAAATAACTGTACTGCCTTCTAGTGGAGTACCTGTAATATATATTGCTTTTTTATGGCACTAGTATTTTCATATGAATCTAAAGTGTGTTGTAATGAAAGATCTGAAGAGATTTGTTTTCAGATAAAATAAGTATAAGTTCTAGGGCACTGTACTCCACTGTTTAACTTTTATGCAAAATCTGAATTACAATTGTAACTACTCTCTGTATATGCATACTTAATACTCACATGTTATCATACTTTAAAAACCCCTACTGCTGTGCAAGGTCCTTTTATTTGTCTGGCTTCTCCTCTCTTATCATTATTGAATTGTGTGCTTGTGTGATTGTGGAGGGAAAAGATCTCCCATTTATTCTAATTTATTCTTTTGACAGTTCCTTTATTTTTTTGTGTTTTCTCATTTCTGTTTATTCATCTTCTAGGTTCAGGCTGTTTTTCCCCCCTTTCCTTTTAATTTTTCATTAAAAGAAGCCAAGCTCATAAAAGAAAGGAGAGGGTTCGAAAGAGAAATTTAGACTCAGAGATTTTCAAGTTTATGAGAGCCCACCATTTCAATTGTGGTTGGCTTCCTGCCAAGGAAAAAAGTATACTAAATATTAAGAGATAAGGTTAAAGAGAAAGACTTTACATAATCAGAGTGATAGCATAGTTCTCAGAAACTGACAGTAGAAATTGAGTAGTTATATATAAATTGTGTTTATAGGGATAAATAGTATTTAGAAAGTATTAATTAAAAATCTATTGATTTTTCTTGCCTAAATTGCAAATTTAGGATTTGGGTTGTCATAGCAACTTGAATACATTTATTTTTTGAAATGAATTTTCATTATGCAATTGTAGAAGGCTTTTAACAATTTTTACCAAGCATTATATAGGGGCCTTATATCCTCAGTTTCTTCAAAACAAAATTACAATTCAGTTATCTTTTTCATTATTCTAAGGCCAAAAAGTACATTATATTACATTGTGCATAATAGATTGTTTATACAAGTCTGTCAGATAATGCATTTGTTTAAGATTTGATTTTTCCATTATCTTAATGGATTAGAGCAGAGGTTTCCGAATTTTCAAGGATGAGGATTTCTTATATGTATCACAGTAGTTTTGGAAACTATACTTCCTTGACCATTGTCTCCATGAAAATAGCTATTCTTTTGTATTTTTCTCTTATGATACCATCTAACTTCTATTAATTCACTATCATTTTAATGAAAGCTCTTTTCATTTATAATCCTAAAAACTTATGCACATAGTAAAAAATAGTAGCACATGCTATTCAGTTATCAGATTAATGTACACATAGATGACAAACTATTGGTAAGGACTGATTCATTATTTATGCTCCTCAGGGTGGGAGCTGCTGGTTTTGAGCTTGACACCATTAAATGATCCCCTCCTTTCTTTTGTTGATTTAATTCTCAAAGTGGTTCATGGAACTTGCTCTCCAAATCTGCACCTATAAATTATAGGGCTGTTACTAAAATGGCAGTAATACCGAACAGTGTTATGGACTGTTTCTTCTGTTTCTTCCCTGAAGTTTGCTATGGGAGATGGCAATAGGAAGTCTGGCCCAGGTGGTCACTGATTAATGGGAAATGGTGATGGTTGGAATCTGTGTATTGTGAGATGAACCAGGACATTTTATTGCCCAAGAGAAAATAACTTGAAAAGAACAGGATTGGAGAGCCAAGTACAATTCTGCAGAGGATAAGTTGGAATTTAAACATTGAGAAAATCACAAATAAATACCAAGTCCAAAGGTAGAATCAATGTCAGGATTGCTGAGTCAAATGTTCTGAAGCTGAGTTTGGAAAAGGCTGCAGTTAAGAACATGGAGCAAGTATGACACTGCTTTTTATTTGACTACTTTTGAAATTGATCCACATTTGGCTGTTTGTTTTTAATAAACACTGAAGGGCTAATTGGCTTGCCAGAAGTGTTCTCCATTTAGTCTCCCAAAATATACTTCTCAATTCTGATTAGAAATTGGAAAGTTAGTTTGTTCTCCTTTTTATAATGGAAAACCATAGCATTGATTTTGTTATATCATAGGAAACAGGATAACAGGTGTTCAGACTGGAAAAATCCAGGTCCTAATCCATAACTCTCAAACCCACATTTTCTAGTTTTCCGAATACAAATTAAACAATTTACCTTTTCTTAAACCCTCTCCTATGGGCTTTTCTTCCCTCAGAAAACAATCTGTTTTGTATCTACAGGCTGTTCAAAAAACAGCCTCCAGCTGTCATGTGGATGTATGATGTTGGGCATCAGGGGAGTCTATGGAAATTCGTGATCACTCCTCTGATCCGGAAGCTGAGGAGGGCTCTGCTGAGCTCCAAAGGCCTGGGAGCAGACTCTGAGAGCATCTCCCTGCCGCTGCTGCCATCTGATGTGCCAGTGGATGAACGCCAAAGCCTCTCAACGTCAAGGGGCAAACTTGCTAGCAGAGAAGTGAGTGTCAGTGTGACATTCGAGCAAGAAGGCCCACGTTCAGTGTAACGAAATCAATTTCTATACTGCATAGCTTATCAGAGTATTTCATATGAGAATGTGAAATGTGACTCTCCTAGGTTATACACTTTTTCCCCAAACTTATCTGATTATGGACTATTTGAATATTTGTGGGTGTGGTGGGGAAGTATCTTGCCAGGCACTAGTGTTCAACGGAACACAGTTTGTAGAATCCTGCTTTAATAGAAATGAAATTGAAAACAAGCTCTGCTAATCTTTCAAACAGGTTCTTTTTGAATGTAGATAAGTAGATTTGCTTTAGAATGAACAGAGCAGAAATCAGGTAATTTAATTTGTCCAGGTCTGTGAAGTGATAAGGCACATCAATATGACATACCAAAACTGAAGTGGTGGGATTTGCACCTTTTCAGCACATTTCAGATAATAGGGTGCTAGGAGGGTGGCCAGAGTAAAAGGGATACCCTTTGGCCACCTCGGCCACAGTGGCATAATCTACATCAGTGTAAATCTCATTTCAAAGGAAGCCACAGTAATAGCAGTGACTTGCCATTCAACTGACTTTCTAAGTTTAATGCAATTCTTTTCCTCATAGTACCATAAAACCTTATTTTAAATTCCAAGATTTTTTTGAACTCATGTCTGTTTTATCTATTCCATTTTTCTAGCACAAAGAATATATTATCTGTTTACATGAAAATGCACCTCTTCAAAGTCCTATTTACGCGCCTCACACCAATAGGTCCGGAGGTTCCTTTTTCGGGGAGATTTTACAAATGTTATAGTCTTTTTCAGTTCTCTCTAGTCACCTTTCAAGGACAAAATTCCTCTTAATTAAGAGTTGAACTTGTGAGGTGGTGTGTTGCAGTTGTCTGATTTCATGTCAGTGTGCCTTCGTGTGCTCAGACATCTGTTCAGAGCACGGGTCACCCTCTCATCCAGTTAACTTATATTGCCAGGTAGGGCTTTTACTTTTCCTTTCCAGGAAGTCAGAGTTGGCTGCAGGCAAACTTACCAGTTGAGAATATAATTTAATTGTTTCCTTAGCATTTTATTGGGTGGAAGAAGAGATAGCAGGTACGGATAGCTCCTTGATGAGCTCCCTTAAACAGGTGCTATATCTAGGGGGGTCCATGGTCAGCCTCACAAGAAGGCAGAAGGTCTGCTGCTAATCCAGTTTGATTTGAGGTGTATTGATAAAGGCCTCTGCTCCTTCTAGTGCTTAGCCAAGTACCAGCATTTTGGCTGTTGGGGAAGCTATTCCTTTGGATCTTGAAGATTTTAGTCTCTCAAAGATTTTTCCTAAAATGTAAAGACCCCAAGAAGAGGGATATGTTAAGGTTTCTTCTCATGTAATGGTATAACTGGTTTGCATTTGACTTTCTTTATAAGTAGGGTCCAGAACAGGGATGTATCCAGGTGTTGTGGGCTCTGAAATGTGAACAGTTTAGAGGAGGGCCCTTTAAGAAAAAAGAATAAACATTTGCTAATTTTTTTTTTAAAGTAAAACATCTTAGAAGGGATCCAGGCATGTTAGGAGCCCTAAAGCTTCATTAGCTTCAGAGTAAATCTACCTATGGTCTAGAGTAGTGATTATCAAACTTTAGGGTGTCTTAGAAGCAAGTGAGTGGTTCCTTACAATTGTAGATTCACAAGGCCCACCCTTGCAGGTTCAGTTTTAGTACATCTGAGTGGGAGCTCTGGAACCTTGGAGCCCAGGAAAGTCAGAGGTATATACCTATATACCACATTGTTCAAAAGAGAAATATTGTACAAAAAGTAAAACACAGAATAGGCACCAGAGGAAATGAGTAGGTCCTTGCCATCCAGGGAAATGGGAAAGTATAAGGAGATCAAAGACAACTTTAAATAAGGCAATGGTGCTCATACCTCTATGGCTCTAGAGTCACAGTCACAATTGCCATTACCACATATGGCTCCTTCGTGTCTTATTCTTGACACCCTATAAACAATTTCTCTCCAATGTCCACGAAATTACTTACGGTAAGCCACAAAATATCTCAACTGACTGAATTTCCTTATTGCATGTATTTTGCATATTCAGGATTAAACAACAAGAAATACAAGCTTTTCTCATAAGGAATCATCTTTATTATTGAAAGGAAGGCCTATATGCTGTTATATGCTATCCATCTTTCTTGGAAAATTTCATCAGTAGGAGGGATCTCTGACATTGTTCTATGCAAAGGGAGTCCTATGCCTATATGTGAAGGGGAGCTAATGAATGTTGAGCAGGAAGAGGGACAGAAGACAAATGTGGGACTCAAAATATTGCTCCCATTCTCAGAAACTGGAACAACAGGGCTGTTAGGAATTGTTCCTAACATTTGGGGATAGCAAGCATTTCATATTTATTTGTCCCTGAATTATAACTATTAGAAGTTGGATGGAGCCTTACCAGCATGGCTCAGTGGTTGAGCTTTGATCTATAAATCATGAGGTCACGGTTCCATTCCTGGTCAAGGCTCATGCCTGGGTTGTGGGCTCAATCCCCAGAGTGGGGCATGTAGGAGGCAGCCGATTAATGATTCTCTCCCATCATTAATGTTTCTATCTCTCTCTCTTTCTCCTTTCATCTCTGAAATCAATTTCAAAAATTTTTAAAAAGTTGGATGGGTATGATAAAAACAATATAATAAGAAACATACCTTGTAGAATGTTGGTGGTAGATTACATGAGCAATTAAAAAATTAGGACATGCCTTTCAAACACCAAGTACATAAAATACATTCTCTTATTTATGTGATATAGGTTTTAATAGTGTCCTATAACAGATGTGGACATTCAACATCACAAAAACTTTTCTAAAAACACACATATAATACATAGTTGAACTAGGAGGATGTGAAGTCATATTTGTCTGACTCCCAAAGTTCACTGTAGGTGAATGTGCTTGCTTCTTCTGGGACTGAATTTCTTCCAGTTGTAAAATGATTATGCTTAATTAAAAAAAAAATATCCTGGCCTTTGCCATTTTACACAGTGGTTAGAGCTTAGGCCTGCAGACTGAAGGGTCCTGGGTTCAATTCCGGCCAAGGGTAGGGACCTCAGTTGCAGACTCAATCCCCGGTCCCAGTCAGGGTGCATGTGGGAGGCAACCAATCGATGTGTCTCTCTCACATCTATGTTTCTCTCCCTCTGTATCTCCCCCTCCATTCCACTCTCTCTAAAAAAATCAATAGGAAAAATATCTTTGGGTGAGGATTAATAAAAAATATCTTTGGGTGAGGATTAATAAAAAGTATTTGTTTGACTGGTGTCTTAGTGAGAGCCACATAGGACAAGGAACAGTGTTGTTACTGGATTTTATTGTAATACGCTCCTCTTATACAAACCTGAGCTGCATGCTACATGCCAAAAAGTCACTATATTAGCCAGGGTTCCACAGAGAAACAGAACCAGTAGGATGTTCATATACAGAAAGTGCTTGTAAAACATTGCTTCGTTCAAAGTCATTTTGTTATAACATTAACAAGAAAAAAAATTTGATGTGCAGCTGGGGCCATTGTATGTGTGGAGTTTGCACATTGCCCTCACGTCTATGTGGGTTTTCTCTGGGATTCTGGTTTCCTCCCATATCCCAAAGGTGTGCACCACAAGGTGAATTGGCATGTGTACATTGTTAGTGTGTGTGTGTGTGTGTGTGTGTGTGTGTGTGTGTGTGTGAAAGAGAGAGAGAGAGAGAGAGAGAGAGAGAGAGAGAGAGAGAGAGAGAGAGAGAGAGAGATGCCCTGTGTTGGAAGGGCATCCTGCCTAGTGTGGGCTTCCACCTTGTGCCCTGAGCTGATGGGACAGTCTTTGGGCCACCCAGAACCCTGAATTGAAATAAGTGGGTTGGAAAATAATGATCTTATTGGTTTTTATTCATCTTTCTTAAATGTATGTATAGCTCACATTTATTTCAATATTAGAAGTGTTTTGGGTCTTTATTTAGAAGTTTGGTGATGTTTTTGTGACCAGAAATATCTCTAGGACCTTATTAAATAACTCATGTTTGTATCAGTTAACCTATGGTGAACCTGGTTTCCTTATAGATCATTTCACTTAAAGTTTCATTATCTAAGAACCTATTAATTACATTAAGTAAAGAACTACTGTGTATAGAAAGAGATTAATGATAGTGAATTGGCTCATGTGATTATAGTCTATCAAGTCCAAATCTGCAGTGTGGGCTGGTAGGCTGGAGACCCAGGAGAGCTGATGGTGCAGACAGAGTTCCAGGCCAAACTTCTGGAGAACCCCCTCTTCCTCAGGGACTCCCATCGTTTTGTTCTGTTTAGGCCTGCAACTCTTTGCATGGGGCACACTCCATTATGGAGGGCAATTTGCTTTATTAATACTTAGAATTGATTAATTTAACTATTAATCTTATCCAAAATAGCCTCCAAAGTTACACCTAAAATTAACCATCACAGCCTTTCCTTCCCCATTGTGGGGGACCAGCTCTGGGTGGGGTAGTCAGCCTCCCATGGCACCTACTGCAGTCAGGTGTGTGGCATATGGAAGCTTTTGCTAGTTGGCAGAGACCATCTGCTCCTCTGGCTATTCAGAGGCCTCCCACAAATAAGGTGCAGTCCCAAACTCCTGAGTGATTTGTGCCCCTGAGATTACTACAGTGAGGCCTGACATGCTTCCCATCAGTCACAGTGCAGAGGTTATTTGTAAGACTTTTTCCTAATTTCTGTTTCTATCCCAACCCAAGAGGGAGAATATCAATTTATTTTCACAATTTTTGTGTAATTTATTGCACTGTTTGTTCTAAGATAGTGGTTCTAAAGATGTTTTATCCGCCTGTCTCTCCTCTTCTCCCCCTCCCCAACAGCCACTAATTTATAAGTCACTTGAGAGCAGAGGTTGTGTGTCATTTATCTCTATGCCCCTCATTGCATCTAGCCATGGACCTTATTCATGGTGGGTGCTCAAATGATGTTAGTTGGAATCACTTGGAATGTATTCGCGGGGCCCCAAAATAATGTGAACCAGCCTACTTGAACAAATTAGAAAAAACGCTTTTCATAAACTATAGCCTGACAACCAGAGCACTGGCATTTTCAATCTTGTTCCTTTAGCTCCCCCTAGTGGGAAGGTAGCAAAATCTCTTGGCTACAGGATTCCTTGTACCATTTCTGCCAGAAACAACAGGAACCACCACCAAACTTTAACACAAATCCTCTAGGAATTATTTATTTGAAAAATTTTAAACTTTCTTTAGATTACGGCTGTACCCTCAGTTTCTAAAAAGTCCATTGAACTTCAGTTAGAAGCGACTTGGATTATTTGAGGAGGGAGATTTAATCAGCGAATACTGATATAAACCCGGACATTCCTTGTTGGCATGGAGCCAGGCATAGTGCTAAGAGAGCTATTTGGCTACTTCTTAGAACTTAAGTGGCATAAGCAACAAAGGTCTTTCCGCAGCTCCCTGAGCTCCACTCTGCATTGCAGCCCAGCAAGGGAACCACGTGGTCTTGGCAGCATGCCTCTAGCCCTGCAGGTCCCCTGCCTTTCCCCCTTAAACCATGGCAGGGCACTACTTTCAGCTTTGGTCCTGGCAGGCAGGTCAGCTGGTTTCAGTCAGCCTGACTGATTTAAGCTTCTTAAGAATCCCTTAAGCTTATGTTTCTGGTACTTCATACTTCAGATAAAATACAGTGTTTTTGATTTTCAAATTTTTCTGCAAAAATCACAACTTCTCCTCTCTAATCACAATCTTTTGAGGGGCTGTCTGGATGCTATGTATGCATGTTAAATATTCATACTTCTAGGATTTTCAATTTCTTCTTAACTGTATCTGTTCCTTTGTAGAACTTTCTACATATCAAAAATAATGTAATAAATCTTTGCAAAGTTTGCTTTCAAGAGCTTGATTGCAACAGTCTTTGATGTTTTTTGTTTGTTTGTTTGTTTTTTTACCAACTGATGCATAGTACTGCACATTCCACAAATCTACTCTATATGGGATATATCTTCAAATGGAAAAACAAAACAAAACTACTTCCTTCTTTGCAGAAAGGTAAATAATTAACTCTTTGACCACTGATCCAAACCAGTAAATATGATGCCCCTTAGCTTTTCTGATGTTATGCATAACTCTTGTCAACCCAGCTTCATAAACTGTGGAATAGGCTTTCTAGAGACAAAAATCTGAGAGTGAATGTTACAACATGAATCAGCTCTGCTACAATTTTGATGTAGTGTTTGCTGGAATTGACAAAAGGCAACATTAATTCATATACTCATGCAGCCATGGTTTCATTTCATTCCTTTGCAACTACATGACTTGGAATATATTTGTGTTTTCATTTTATTTCAGTGCCTTTGAAGAGACAACATAGCACCTTTTGAGACTTGACATAGGTTTGAAACAAACCAGTTTATTCCTGTGTAGTGCTTTTCACTAGAGAAACAGTTCTAGGTTCGAACTATAGTCTCCCTACTTGGAAACATATAATATAAACTCCTAAGGTAGGACTCAAAACTGTCAATATATGGTTGGCTCAGTTAACTGGAACTTAACTCTTTTAGTTACATTCTGCTTTGTCAAGGTCTCTTCTGTGATTTTGGACAGCTATATGATTTAATTTTTTTACTCTTCTTATATAATTATATGGGATTGGATTTTACATTGCTAAATTTACCTAGGAGTTAAATATGTTTTCTCTTCATTTAATCTAGCGATTTCACATTTGATTAACCATGAGATAACTAGAGATGGAAGTTCTGTGGTTGGTGGGAAACACAAAAGTTTAAAATTTTTGTTACAGATTATTTTACACACACTAGGGGCCCAGTGCATGAATTCGTGCACCTTGAAAGGCTGTGGTGGGCACAAGGGCAGGTCTCAGCCCATCCTCCACACTCCTACCCGGCCCCTCACACCATGGTCCCCAGTTCCTTGTCTGCCAGCAGCCCCGCTCCTGCCACCACTGCTCCCATAAGCTGATGGTGCTGGCCCTGCTTGCACCTGCTGATGGGAGCAGAACTATTGGGACCAGAGCCTGCAGCAGGTGTGAACAGGGCACCATCAGCAGGTGCAAGGAGTGGCTGCTGCCCTGATTGCCCCTCAGGAGCAGGGGAAGGTGGAGAAGCCTTCAGGGGCTATTAGGACTCTCGCCAGGTGCCAGCTGCTGTGCGAGTTGGGTTGGTGCCAGCAGCAGGTGCAAGCAGAGCTGGTGCTGGCAGCAGGTATGAGAGGAGGCTGCCAGCCCTGATTGCCCCCCAGAAGCAGGGGGAGGTGGAGAAGCCCTGAGAGGTAATCTGGACCAACAGCCACTGCTTGCCCCCACTGACAGCGCCGAGCAGTGCCAGCAGTGAGTGATGAGAGCAGCGGCTCCAGTGCTGGCTGCCGGTGCGAGCACCAAGCAGGACTGAGGCACATGGGAGCAAAGAATTTTCAGTAACCAACAGACACTCACCTCAATGACAGTGACTGGCACCCAACTTGGTTTGGTGCCCCTGCTCACCTGTTCCACCATCCCACCAAGGCTGACACCCGCCATGTTCCATGCTCTGCCACCTGCTGCTCCGCATGCGCCCCCTAGTGGTCACTGCACATCATAACAACTGTTTGTTGGGTTGTTCTGCCATTTAGTCTATTTGCATATCAGTGTGGTTTTTTTTTTAATATATTTTTATTGATTTTGTACAGAGAGGAAGAGAGAGAGATAGAGAGTTAGAAACATCGATGAGAGAGAGTCATCGATCAGCTGCCTCCTGCACACCCTCTACTGGGGATATGCCCACAACCAAGGTACATGCTCCAGACCGGAATCGAACCCAGGACCCTTCAGTCCCCAAGCCGACGCTCTATCCATTGAGCCAAACCAGTCTTGGCAAGTGTTTTTTAATATATAGATATTTATTGGGTAAAAATAATACAAACCAGACACGTGGGTTGTTTGTGTTGTTTGTTTTGGGGGGGACCTCATAATTAGGTGAACCTCTTCAATCCTGGAGCTTTTTTTTTTTTTTTTTTTTTTTTTTTTTTAGAACAATGGGGGAGTAAGGGATGCTGATATAAACCCGGACATTCCTTTTTGGCATGGAGCCAGGCATAGTGCTAAGAGAGCTATTTGGCTTCTTCTTAGAACTTAGGTAAGTGGTATAAACAACAAAGCTCTTTCCCCAGCTCCCTGATGACTCTTTACTCCCTTATACATGTACTAGAGGCCCAGTGCACAAAATTCGTGCATGGGGTGGGGGTTGTCCCTCATCCCAGCCTGCACCCTCTCCAATTTGGGACCCCTTAAGGGATGTTAAACTGCCTGTTTAAATGGGCAGTCAGACATCCCTTTCACAATCCAGGACTGCTGGCTCCCAACTGCTCACCTGCCTGACTTCTTGATTGCCCCTAACTGCTTCTGCCTGTCAGCCTGATCAACCCCTAACCACTCCCATGCCAGGCTGATTGATGTCTAACCGCTCCCCTGCCAGCCTGTTTGCCCCCAACCTTCCCTCCTATGTCCCCAACTTCCCTCCCATGATAGCATACTTTGTATCTTTGAGTGGAGGCCTTGGCTAGCTAGGGCAGGTGGAAAGCCGGGGGCAACCCTAACCTGTTCTTTCCTGCTCGTGGCTGCCACCATTTTTCTTGGGATTTATCTTCTATAATTGAAACTTTGTATCCTTGAGTGGAGGCCTAGGCCAGCCAGGGTGTGTGGAAAGCTTGGCTTCCTCTATTGCTGGGGAAACCCAAGCCTCTCAACTGCTCTCTGTGGCTGCAGCCATCTTGGTTGGGGTTAATTTCCAAACTTGTTCTGATTGGCTGGTGGTCATGGCTAGTAGGGTAGCAGAGTGATGGTTAACCTGTTAACTGAGTGGGACGTATAAATACGTCAAATGTAAACAATATGGGGTACGGGCAGGACATATGAATACGTCCTTGAAATATATGTTGCACACTGAAATTGGCGGGACGTATATTTTCGAACAACAAAGGTATTAGTCATCCATACATGAATTTAAGACACAGAGGGAATCAGTATAATTTCGCTATTGAGAGTGGTGGACGTGTTCTGGGTGAGCAGTGACGGGTACGTACTTACACTTACCGACCTATTTTCGTATTATGTATTATTGACTTATATTTTTTATATCTCCAACCTTTATATAATAGAAAAACATATAAAATTGATCCAATCATCAATAATTTGTCAGAAAAGTTTAAAAGTTTTTATGTATGTGAACGAGAAATATGCGTAGATGAATCTCTTTTATTATGAAAAGGGAATTTATCTTGGAAACAATATATATCTACAAAAAGAGCTAGATTTGGAATGAAGTTGTTTATTTTGAGTGAAAACCAATCTGGATACGTATAAAATATAATTTTATACACAGGCAAGGACACAAATTATGGTTCGAACTACCCACAAGAAAAGCAATCAACAAGAATTGTTTTGGAGTTAATACATGACTTACTGAATAAAGGGTATAGGATTTACTTAGATAATTTCTATATGTCAATTCATTTGGCTGAACTCTGTGTCAAAACAATACAGACATTGTTGGAACAATGAGGATAAACAGAGTCGGAATCCCCAGTGAAATAAAAACAAAAAAAAATTATAGAAAAATGAACATATAGTAAGAATCAAAGACAAACTTATGGTTTTAAAATGGAAGGATAAAAAAGACGTATTGATGCTCAGTTCTATTCAAAATGACGAAAAGATAATGATTGAAAAGAGAGGAAGAAGGCAAGAAAAACCGAATGTTGTCCTGGATTATAACAAGAATATGGGCAGCGTAGGTTTCAGAGATGGAGTTATGGTGACCTACATGGATGCCCGTAGCAGGGTAAAAAATTTTTATAAAAAATTTTTATAAAAAATTTTTTCTACGATTAATTGATATGTGCTGCTTCAATACATATATTATATACAAAAAAAGATAAAGGTCATTTGGATAGATTACACTTTTTGATAGAGTGTGTAGAGAAATTGGTAGATAACAACATAGTGAAAACCCACCCAGAGACATCAACAAGCAGCTCTACATCTAAACCATCACGCTTACTTGAAAGGCATTTTTCAGAACAAATGAAAAGCGATATAGGAAAAACTAAATCCAAGAAATGCCGAGTTTGTTACAAAAAAGGTGTTAGGAAAGAATCTACATACTGGTGTCCAGATTGTAAGGTAGCACTATGTATCAACAATTGTTTTAAAATATATCACACAGAAGTTGAGTTTTGAATTTTTACATCTATATTTCAATTTTTTAAACTCAATATTTCTATTTTATTTGTGTGCTTTTGTTTATTGTTTTGTAATTGTTAACTTTTTTATATTTTTTGTGTATAGAAATAAAAAATATATATTTTTGTAATCTTTATAGTTGTTTGTAAAATTTATAATTTTTTAATTCAATGTTTCCATTTTTTTGTTGGTATTCTTTTCTATTTGTTTATAATTTTGTATTTTCCTTTGTGCTTTATATATAAATAAATGAAAAAATATATATTTCATTTATTTTAATTAAGTATAAATAAAAAAATATAATATAAAATTACTACACTGGGCGTGACGTACTGACACGTCCTAGTGAAAGAGTATGCGCCAGTTGTACGTTGTGTAATTAAAAAGGGAACTCCCCGGTTAACAGGTTTGCATATTGCTCTTTTATTAGGTAGGACCATTTGCTCCAATGCCTTTATGTAATAAATACTTGACATTTTTCTTGTGTGGACACTTTTCAGTGTGGTGACAACTAGGTTAACAAAGAATATGTGTAAGCATATATACCATTGTTAGTTTGTGTTAATGATTAAGCTATAACCACACAATTGAACATTTTGTCAAGTTGTGTTTGAGGGACTTCTGAATTCTCTTGTATTTGGGGAGGACTTTCTGACCCAATAGTAATTAGTACTTAGAGCAAACAAGTCTGCTGGCCTGGATTCTTTCTCTCATCTTTGGACAAATGGTAAGTCAAAGTCTTTCTCTAATTAACAACTGCGTCTAGCACACAACTTATAGGGGATAGAGTAATTTCAGACTGAAAAATACTACTTGAAAACTAACAGTTAATATGGAATAGACTGTAGGGGAGGATAAATAATTTTATTTCTAACCTTCTAAGTTCTTGGATGAGACTCCTCTGTAATAAAAGACAGATTAACAGAAGAACAAAAAGAAGTTTAATAACATGTATACTTGGGAAATACACTGGAAAACTGAGTAACTCCCTGAAATGACTCAAACCACCACCTTAAATACCACCCCCAGGTAAAGACAAAAGGAGATGACGGGGCAGGGGAGGGAAGCCATTTAAAGCAAGGTAAGCAAGAGTAAGGCTGTTCTGGAGATTTAAGTTGGGTGCCTTCACCATTGAAAAGAAGATTTCAAGTCACCCTTATCTTCCTGCTATTGAGGGGGAAACACCCTTAAAAATGGAGATTTCCTTTATAAATGGTTTTCAGATCTTCTATTTCTTTAAAAAAAAAAAACAGCTCAAAATAATCCTAAAACCAAAGAAACATATTTTGGAGTGGCAAATTCTGCTCCCCTTCAGTAGATAGGAAGTCTCAGTGCTTGCCTATCTAGGTTCTTCTGTGGAAGAGGCTGGCAAGGATGATTCCCTTTGATACAGACTTTAAGGAGTGATGATAACTCTGGAAGGAGTTTGGAGAGGCCTGAATCCCTGAAGGTGTAGGGGAATATCTTAGTACTTGCTAGTTAATACCTCTGTTTATTGCAATCATAGCCCTCAAATTTTGGAGCAAGGACTTTTCCTTAGAAATGTGTCATAACTTGCCGAAGCCGGTTTGGCTCAGTGGTAGAGCATCGGTCTGCAGACTGATCCCAGGTAGGGGGTGTGCAAGAGACAGCTGGTCGATGTTTCTCTCTCATCAACATTTCTAGCTCTCTATCTCTCTCCCTTCCTCTCTGTAAAAAATCAATAAAATATATTAAAAAAAGAAAAGAAATGTGCCATAAATTGATCTTTTGTCCTCATCTTTCTAAAAATTATTATTATTATTTAATCTTTATTGTTCACATTATTACAGAAGTTCCTCTTCCATCCCCCCATAGCTCCTCTCTACCAGGTTCCCACCCCACCCCATGCCCTCACCCCCCAAATTGTCCTCATCCATAGGTGTAAAATTTTTGTCCAATCTTTTCACGTACCTCCCACACCCCTCCCTGCCCTGAGAACTGTCAGTCTGCTCCCTTTCCATGCCCCTGATTCTATTACATTCACCAGTTTATTCTGTTCATCAAAATTTTTATTCATTTGATTTTTAAATTCACTTGATAGATATGTATTTGTTGTCCATAATTTTTCATCTTTACCCTTTTCTTCTTTTTCCTCTTCTTAAAGAATACCCTTCAGAATTTCATATAATATTGGTTTGGAGGTGATGAATTCCTCTAGCTTGTTCTTATATATAAAGCTCTTTATCTGACCTTCAATTATGAATGATAGCTTTGCTGGGTAGAGTAATCTTTGTTGTAGGTTCTTGCTATTCATCACTTTGAATATTTCTTGCCATTTCCTTCTGGCCTGCATAGTTTCTGTTTAGAAATCAGCTGACTGTCATATGGGTACTCCCTTATAGGTAACTAACTGTTTTTCTCTTGCTGCTTTTAATATTCTCTCTTTGTCTTTTGCCCTTGGCATTTTAATTATGATGTGGCTTAGTGTGGTCCTTTTTGGATTCCTTTTTTTGGGGCTCTCTGTGTTTCCTGGACTTGTAAGTCTATTTCTTTCACCAGGTAGGAGAAGTTTTCTGTTATTATTTCTTCAAATAGGTTTTCAATATATTGCTCTCTCTCTTCTTCTGGCACACCCATAATTCAGATGTTGGTATGCTTAAAGTTGTCCACCTCAGTGCATAAAAGAAGCTGCAAAACTGCTATTATCTTCATATTTTTGGATTCTTTTTTATATTTGCTATTCTAGTTGGGTGTTTTTTGCTTCCTCGTATTTCAAATCTTCAATTTGATTCTTGGGATCCCCTAGTCTACTGTTGAAACTTTATGTATTAGTCTTTATTTCAGTCACTGTATGTTTAATTTCTGACTGGTCCTTTTCCATTTTTTTTGGCATTCTCACTATGATCCTTGAAGGTCTCACTAAGTTCCTTGGAGGTCTCACTAAGTTCCTCAGAGGTTTTTAGAAGATTCTTGAGTAACCTTATAACTGTGGGTTTGGACTCTATATCCAGTAGTTTGCTTTCCTCCATTTCTTTCATTTGTGACCTGTTTCTTTGTCTCCACATTTTGGCTGCTTCCCTGTGTTTATGTGGCCTTGTGTGCTCTGTGTCCTATAAAGCCCAGTGGCTCAGCTTCCCTTATCACATGAGGTGGACACTCTTGGTGCACCACTTTGTAAGATGTGTGTACAGTCTTGTTGTAGTTAAGCCTTGATTGCTGTTGGTATCACTGGGAGGAATTGACCTCCAGGCCAATTGGCTGTGAGAACCAGCTATGTCTACAATGGAAGGACTTCTGTGCAAGAGACATTCTTATGGAGCAGGGTTTGCTTTGGTGGGGCTTTGGTGCTCACTGAATCTTCCCCTTGAGTGTGTTGCTTGTGGGTGTGAAGAGTTGTAATCCTGTATGGTCTGATAATGACCATTGAGTACTCTGGCTGTTGGATCTCCAAGAAGGTGCACAGTTAGCCACTGCCTGAGGCCACCCAGCAGGAGCTACAGAGAGATATGCAGATTCCTCCTCTTTGTATGGGGTTTGGAAGTGCCCAGATGAGACCTAGCTGTGAAGCAAGGCAGGCTACTGCTGCTGTGCCTTGGGCCTTCTTTTGGAAGCTTTGGGGCTCTCTGACCCAGCTGCAGTTTGACAGGTTTAAAGCTGAGAAAGTCAGGCCATTCATATGCAAAAGCAGATGTACACAGCTTGGGTGGGGTTGTAAATTGGGTGGGGCAGTGTCTCAGGGAATCACCAGGGCAGAACAAACAGCAATGACTGCCAGTCAGCCCTGTACCAGAGAGGTCCCCAGGTCTCTGCATCCTGCGCTTCCATGCAGGAACAATGATCACTGCAAGCACCTCTGAGAGAAAGCCACCCCCATGTTCTGACTTGATGCAAGATAGTCCAGTTTCTCCCTGTATGAGTCTGGGTCCCCAGAGTCTCACCCAGAACTGGATTTCAGAGCAGTTGGGACCTTGTATCTCCCTTCTGATTGGAAAAACAACAACAGTGCACCCAGTTGCCAACCCATTCCATGTGCATCTCTGCACCTCCACGCCTCCTACTAGTCTCAATGTGCCTTTTTCTTTCCTTTGAGTTGTAGAACTTCCACTCAGCCAGCTTTCCTGTGGTTCTGGATGATAGTTGTTTTGTCTTTTAGTTGTAGTTTTGATGTGGTTTTGGGAGGCAGCAAGTATAGGTGTTTACTTTTACCTCCATCTTGGTTCTTCCTGATCTTTTGTCTTCTTGTAAAGCTTTTCTGAAAATAACTGCTTGGCTTTCTCCTTATCTCCATATGTTTCCTCACATGTCACTGTGGACAAAAAAAAAAAAAAAAAAAAAAAAAAGAGATTCTATGGAAAGTAACCTCACAAGGTGATCTTGCTATGCAACCTTTATTTCTGTAGAATTAAACCCCTGTGGTTCCAATGTCCCATTTCTTTCCCTCCCACTATGAGAAAAGCCCACACTTGTCTTCAGCAGGACTAGAACTAAGGGCACTGTCCAGAATTTCTGCTCCATATTATAATTCAGTACAGTCTAGCATGTGGCTAGCTTAGCTTGTGTTCCCAGCTGCAGTCCATTATGTGTGGGTCCACAAGACCATAGGTTGTGTGGCTTCTTAACGCCACATGGTAGGTGAGTGTGGGTTGAGGGGCAAGAGTGTCAGAGCATAAGAGCAGAACTAGAGAGGGAGAACTCTTTCCTTGGAGATTATTCCCAAATTTTCATGGACTTGCATTGAGTTTCACCCTTCTAGCCAATCCATTATTCCCCAGGCTAGACTGACATGCAAGCACCTCCTCTACATCATCCCAACTTCACTGTGCATGTGCCCATCACTTCTTGTGTTCAGTCCGTTCCCCCAGTGATTTGCAGGGAATGGACCAGTGGTCTTCTAGGGAGTGTGAAAGTGCAGCTACTGGTAAAACTACCCAGATGACCATGCTTATAATGTATTGCTTCGTCTTTGCTCGTTACCTATTATTAATATTATCTAGTTAATTATGACAATAAAATTCTGATCATAAATTTCTAACTGGGAAATTCATCGTGTGTAGTCATGACCCAGTCCTATAACTTTTTAGTACAACACTTATCTTTGCATTAAGCAAGTCCTATCAATTGTTTCTGTGTGTCTATATTAATACATCTTTGAAATAAACAAAAAAGCACCCCAGGAGAGCACAGAATCTTGTTAACTATTAACTACTGGATTGTAATTCAATCCATACCTTGGTTTTTCCCACCTCAGTGCATAAAAGAAGCTGCAAAACTGCTATTCTCTGGAGCATTTGAGATCTTGCTCCCCAGCACATGTCATCAATTTGACTAAAAAAAAACTCTTATTTAAATTCTCTACAAGTTTGTGTGCTTTTTATAATACATTGATATCACCTTTACCCTAAAGCCTTGGAGTACATTTTATTTAAATTTTCATCACACACACACACACCACATTCCTTTCCCTGCTTTATTTTTCTCTTTTTAGCATTTATCACTATGTAGAAAATAAAATATTTGTTTGTTTATTAACTACCTCCAGCTAGAATGTAAGTTCCATGAGGGTAGGGATTTTTCTCTGTCATGTTCATTGTTTTAGGCCTGGTGCCTTGAGTAGTACCAGGAAGAAAAGGATGACTCTAAATCACAAGAGAATCTTATTAATTGAGAAGGTGGGGGCTTAAATCTGCATAGATAACCTTACTCTTGTTTACCTTACTTTTTTTGGTCACCTTCCATAACTTGCCTCCCCTATACTCTTCTTCCTTTTAGCTGAGCACACTAAGTTCTAAGTCTAGGCCAGGGGTGGAGAATGTCTGGCCTGCGGGCTGTATAAGACTGACCAAATCATTATTCTGGCCCTGCATTAGGGGTGAGATAATTAAGTGTTGACAAATATAGCAAGTTAATTTTTAAGTTGATAATTTTGCATGGCTTGTGAATGATATTATAAATATTCAGAGTCTTTGGCAGAAAAAAATGTTCCTCAACCCTGGTCTAGGCCATCTCTTTGAGTTAGTCAGTTTCCCTAGGTTTGTCCCATGTGTATATGACTCACACATATTAATAAACTAATGTTTGTTTTTATCTTAATCTGTCTTTTGTTACAGGGGCCCCATCTGAGAAATAGGGCTCAAAGGGAAAGGATTTTTTCCTCCCTAACACCTACATATTATAAAGATTTAAAAAGTGAATGTAAACTGATTAGTCACGATAATACATAAAATTGCATTTAGTAATACAATTATAGCTCTTAGCTTATTCTCTATAATTTCCAATTTATTTTTATGACAAAGTAATTTAGAATTGGAAATAATACCTTCGTTAGAATTGTTTCATTCAGTGTCCTGTCTTGGAGATTTTGAAAGAGTGTTTTGAGGGATACCTAGGGCCATTTGATTATCTCTTTTGAAATTATTATAGATGTGTCTGCTTTTTTTTGCCAATACAAATAATTTTTTGTCCCTTTGCTGCCTTCAAACAGAAATGCTAAATTGAGCTGCCATCAGTACCAGTCGCCCATTCATACCTTGATGCTAAGCAAGGGCAGACCTCTGATGAGTAAAACTTGATTTGCACCCAAGTTTTCATCCTTTGATCCCTTATTCTGTTCCTGTTTCTCACTGTCAAAAAGTCTCAAAGCCTTGGTTTGGCCAACCTTATAGGCTCACAGCACTGAACTTGATCCAAAATCCACAGAAACAAGTTTTCCCATCTCAGGCACAAGTTCTGTTTGTTGCCATTTAGTGATAGATTGCAACTGTCACTACAGTACTGTTTTTCTTTTTTAGAAACAATTCTAAGGTTTGAATAACATAATGATACTTTTTTTGTGACAAATGTGCCATAACTTCTACATTCAAACAAGTATTTTCCTTAAAAGTAATTGCATTGGGCCAACATGAACATTTAAAATGCTATTACCATAGTTCAAACATTTCTTAAACCTTAGTTAAATTGCTTTCACAGATAGTTAGTTTACCAGAAACACACAAAACACAATAAAACCAGTCTCATTAATTTATAGTAACAAGATTAATCTTTTGGTTCCTTATCCTCTTTACTCATTATTCCCTCACCTTTTTTATCCTTTCAATAATCGATAATTATCAACCATGAGTAGGTTCTGGAATATAGTAGGTACTCAATCAATATTTGTTTAATAAATTGGTTACTGGCCTGCTAACTTGAAATGCTGTAAGTTAATAAAATGGGAATAGTTGCTGGATCATTGAAAACTTATATACTGTAATTTGAATCCTGCCAACAGAATAAGGAAGAAGTGTTCTTATTATAGACTTTGTGGTCAGAAATTTTGTTGTTACCAGTAGAAAGAAAATAGGAGGTAAAGTTTATACACTTCAAAATGTCAGAAAAGATATCCTGTGTCTCCTTCTTTTTGCCATCAAGTATAGTGTGACACAGAGACTGTTAATGGCTCAGCCAGCATGTGCTCCCTGCTTCTCTGCTTCTCTTCCTCTTTCTAACAAAGCCCAGATATTGTCCAGATATCAATCCTACTCCATGAGGCTGACAGGAGATAGCTCCTAATTGATCTAAGATATTGGTCTTGGTAGTCGTTTTCTTTCTTTCTTTCTTTCTTTCTTTCTTTCTTTCTTTCTTTCTTTCTTTCTTTCTTCTTTCTTCTTTCTCTTTTTAAAAATATTTTATTGATTTTTTACAGAGAGGAAGGGAGAGAGAGAGATAGAGATAGAGAGAGATAGAGAGAGTGAGAGAGAGAGAGAGAGAGTTAGAACCATTGATGAGAGAGAAACATCAACCAGCTGCCCCCTGCACACCCCTCACCGGGGATGTGCCCGCAACCATTGTACATGCCCTTGACTGGAATTGAATCCAAGACCCTTCAGTCCTCAGACTGATGCTCTATCCACTGAGCCAAACTGGTTTCAGCAGTCCTTTTCTTCTTGCCAAAGATTGATCAGTATAGGCACCAATACATGACATACATCTGGAAAGGCTTCTGGAAATTTTTTCTTTATTCTGCATCTCAGAACTGTTGCCAGCATCACACTACAAGCCTGAGGGAAATGTCCAGAGATAGAGAATTATCAGTTACAGGATTCCTCAGAGAAGGAGAGACAGAGTCTTGATTTATGATACTAGTGTCTACCTTATCTATGGATGTCTTCATATGTGAGATTTAAAACTTCTTATTTTAAAGTCTCTTTAATGCAGGATTCTCTGTTAC
Source organism: Pipistrellus kuhlii (assembly GCF_014108245.1). NCBI lineage: Eukaryota > Metazoa > Chordata > Mammalia > Chiroptera > Vespertilionidae > Pipistrellus > Pipistrellus kuhlii. The sequence continues at coordinate 35,758,704 of NW_023425471.1, forward strand.
TTGCAACCAAAGATAGTATAACTGATATAGCTCCTGTGTCTCTTGACTCACATTGGGGTGTCCCTCCTTCTCTAACAGATGGCACTAGCTCAGCAATGAGGAGGCTCTAACCATGACTGGATGGTTGCTCTCTTATGCCTCGCTGTGTTTTTTGGTAACTTCAGGTTGCAAGGAACAGCAGCAATTTCAAATTTCCTTTTCTTGTGAAGAAAAGCGAGAAAGTAAGGACATACAAGAAACCATTTCATTCCTCAGGTAATCCATCCTCACAGCTGACTGGAAGATCACATTTAGAATACAGTGGTGCCTCGCATAAAGAACGCCTCGCACAGCGAACGCTGCACACAACGAACTTCATTTCATGATTCATACAACGAACTTCGTTTCACACAACGAAGTCGCCCGAGCTTCCACGACCGCTTTGCCCAAGCTTCGCCCGAGCTTCCACGATCGCTGCTGATGTATTGCATCCTTCCGCGCAGGCACTGCAGGCAGTCGTTAGTCACTGCGCTTAACTTAAGCACGTATCGCGGCAATCGTTCTTCATTACGAATTAAATCACGCACGTATCACGGCAGTCGTCCTTTTAAGTTAAACTCAATATTTTTTTTATATCATGGCTTCTAAAAAAAGCAGGAAGGTGATTTCTGTTGAAATGAAACAGGAAATAATTAGAAGGAGTGAATGTGGGGTAAAACAGTGTGACCTCGTCAAAGAGTTTGGCCTCAGCAAGACCACCATTTTCACCATTTTGACAAATAAGGATGCAATCAAATCAGCCAAAGTAGCCAAAGGAGTATCAAAACTATTTCATGAAAAACATAGGTCTTCAATCCACGAGGAAATGGAGAGGCTATTAGCGATTTGGATTAAGGACAGGCAGGTGAAAGGTGACGTAACAACCCAAGATATTATCTGTCACAAAGCCAAGAGAGTTTATGACGATCTAAAGAAAAACGTCCCTGGAAGTAGCAGCAATCAAGATAATGAAGAAGAATTCAAAGCCAGCAGGGGGTGGTTTTTTAGATTTAAGAAAAGGTGTGGAATCCACAGTGTTACTATGCATGGTGAGGCTGGCAGTGCTGACAAGAAAGAAGCAGAAAAGTTCTCTATTAACTTTCAAGAATGTATTAAGGATGAAGGATACTGCCCACAACAAGTGTTCAATGCCGATGAAACGGGTCTTTTCTGGAAAAGAATGCGGAGCAGAACCTTCATTACAAAAGAGGAGAAGAAATTGCCAGGACACAAAGCCATGAAGGACAGACTTACCCTTATGTTTTCGTCTAATGCCAGCGGAGACCTCAAGATCAAACCTCTATTGGTTTATCACTCTGAAAATCCAAGAATTTTCAAGAAAAATAACGTTATTAAGTCCAAACTGCCCGTGCATTGGAAGTCCAATCAAAAAGCCTGGGTGACCCAAGTTATCTTCAATGAATGGATTCTGGAAACCTTTGCTCCTGCCGTGAAGAAATTATTGCTGGAAAAAGAACTGCCACTCAAAGCCCTTCTGATACTACTTGACAATGCCCCTTCTCACCCAAAAGACCTAGAGGAAATATTGCAGGAAAATTATCCTTTTATCAAGGTGCAGTATTTGCCACAAACACCACATCCATTCTTCAGCCAATGGATCAGCAAGTTACAGTATTGCGAACTTTAAAAAACTCTACACTAGAGCCCTCTTTAATAAGGTGTTTGAAGAATGCGAGTTTGGTGGAGACAATATGACTGTCCGAAAGTTTTGGAAGGAGAAATTTGATGTCCTTATGGCAATACGACTTATACAGAAGGCCTGGGAAGAAGTGTCACAAAGGACCCTCATTTCTGCTTGGAAGATGCTTGTGCCTTCGTGGACCCAGGAAGAAGCAGTAGTTGATGACACAGAAGTGGTGAAGGACATCATCACAGTGGCCCAAAGGTTGGAATTAGAGGTAGAGGAAGAGGATGTAGAGGAGCTTATTGAGGAACACGAAGAAGAGCTGACAACTGAAGAGCTCCAAGCACTTCTAGTCCAGCAACAGGACAATGCTCAAAGGGAAGCGTCATCTGATAACGAGGAGCAACAATCAAACAATCAACCAATCCCAACTGCTGACATCAAGAACATCCTGGTCAAATGGAAAGCAGTTCAGGAGTTTACCAATGCCCACTATCCGGATTCAGCTGAAGCAAACAGGATCAACGATCTTTACTCCGATACTCTTGTCCGTTATTTCCGGCAGATGTTGGAGAAAAGAGAAAAACAAACGACTTTGGACAGGTTTTTCATGAAACCATCGGCCAAAAAGCAGAAAATGGATGAAGATGTGCAAGATTCGGTAGACTCTACTTAGTCTGTCTTAAAATTAAAAAAATGTGTGTTTTTTTTTTTTAAATTATGTTTTTAGATGTATCTAAATAAAAATAATAACAAAAATTTATCTTTTTTTATGTCATCTTAGCATATTTTATGCTACAGAACGAATTATTTTTTTTAACATGTATTGTTATGGGAAAACACGTTTCACATAACGAACTTTTCGCATAACAAACGTGCTCCTGGAACGAATTAAGTTCGTTGTGTGAGGCACCACTGTACTATGAAATCTTAGTGCACTGAAAGCAGCTGTAGTGTAAACAACTCTCATGATTTGGGTTCTCTCTTTGGCTTATACTTCTTCCTACCATGATTCTTCCTGTTTCTATTGCTGCCAAATACTCTCAGTTCTCAATTCATGGCTTTCCACTGCCTGTGGATTCTGCTTTCTTCATTTTTAATAGATACATTGCAGCTTCTGCTCCACTCTACTGCCTGTGTCTATTGGCCCTTTCCATAGTGTTTGGAATTTCAAATCCCCAAGCAAGTTAATGACCTCATCTCCAGTATGAACTTGTCTTCATAATTGAGATGGTACCATCATCAAGCACAAAACTCCATTGAAGGGCCATACTCTTTTGCCACTTTACCATTACATCTGTTCTCTCATCAAGTTCAGCTGCCTTTGGGTCAGATGTCTAACCTGTTCAGTCAGTGTGGCCAAGGTTGCAGTGCCTGGAGGTTTGTTCACAGGAAACTTCTCTAGATGTTTCATACAAAAGATAACTACACACAGCAGATGCTTTATAATATCAGAGTGTCATGGCTTATTTGTACATTGGCAGATCAGGAAATGTGAATTGGAGGCATATGACCTTCTTCTTGACCTCCTTTAGAAGTACTCATACTGGAGATGACATCATGATTTCTTCTTTTTCCTCTAGTACTGCTTTCTTTTCCATTTTCCAAACATTTTCACTAGCCCTCCACAAGTGTAGCAGTCTTCTCACTCATATCCTATTTCCTTTCTACTACCATGAAAAACTGTCATACCATCATTTCATTTTCTCTACCCTGATCACGACTGCCCTTTTTCTCTTGGTTAAAACATGGCAAAGAGAGATGCATGGAAGTTTTTTACAGGTGCACTACTAGTAGGTGGAGGAAGAACTAACATTTATTCAGTAACTACTATGTGCTAGGTATTGTACCAAGTGCACTAAAAAAATAGCATCATAGTAGCCTGCTATCATGTCCCGGTGTGTGTGTGTGTGTGTGTGTGTGTGTGTGTGTGTGTGTGAAAAAGTGGCCATACTAGGCATTTAAAAGTAATTTTACATGATTATGTTGATGAAGTAGGTTTTTGTGTGTGTGTTTGTAGTGCTAAGATATAAATGGGATTAATTTTCCTTAAGAGCAGTCAAAATATATTCAGTGATTTTGTTAATATTATAGTTTTAGCCCCTTTTCCACTAACTTTGAACATTGAACTTTTCATTCCTGTTTTAAAAAATGAAGAAGAGAAAAAGAAATTAAGGTAAATATCTGCAGCATGGTTATTTTCCTTGCTGCCTTCTCTGATTTTTCAGTTTCTGTTTGCATCCTGAATATGCCAGGTGCTGAAAACATGTTCTTTCTAGAGGAGTTATATTTTGAAGTAATTAAAACATCCAATCTTGCAATTTTTAAAAATTGCTGGTAGTGCTATAAGGGCTAATTTTCAGACACAGAAATAGTTGAAGAACAGTTACTTTTAGAAAATAAGAAAAAAAGCTCCAACCCTGGAAGCAGATAGTTATTAGAATGCTGATTTGTAAGACAAAATAAAAGGGGGGAGAGAGGGAGAGAGGTATAGAGGTAAGACCATTTATAAGTAAAGCAATATCTGTCTCAAGGCTATTTTGAAACAAGCACACAATTCACTTAAAGGTTTATTTCTATCTGTCTATTTTTCTTTCTCCTATATTATGGTGCCTGTCACTAGACATAGATATAAGCCTGGAATTGCATTATCGAAGTTGCTTTCTCAATTACCTTTCTAAGATAATTACCTTCGTACTAGAGAGTTTTAAAAATCAATAGTGTTCTTGGCAATATCTTTGTAACAGTTAATTAATATTATAACTCCCATTAGCAAACACTTGTTCTGCTTAGTAAAAATAAGTATGGGGGGCATACTTTTAATGTCCCCAACCAATAAGAAAAGCATCTGGGTAAAGTATATTTATTGAAGGATATAATTTAAAATGACTGCCCATTTCTGGCAGAGCTGAGAGCAGACTCCACAAACACCAAATACTTCAACTGAAGGAATAAAGTTGTCATTAATTATTTTAATATCAGGGCCTCTCTAAATATTCTAACACGTCTTTAGTCTATGATTTGATTTATTTTAGTTTGTTCACCATTATAATATTTTAATACAATAACCCTATAAATATTACTTGATACAATGGCAAGTTATATAATATACCAATTGTGATAAAAATAACTATTTCAGTTCTTCTGATTCTGATCAGTACTTGTTAATGATTGGTCAAAAAAATCCTGGCTATCTATAATTGGCCTCAAATAGTTAATTTTTAGAATAAAAATGGACACTGAAGGTATTAGTCGGATTGATATGTGGAATAACTAATACAAATGTTACTAAGAAGTTTGCAAATATGCAAATTTTATAATTGATATTAATAATAATTTTAGATAGACACTTGTAATTGTAACTTTGGATGAATATTTCATGAGTTGACTCTTCTTTTATATTGGAGTTTGCTCAGATATTTTTCAAAATAGCTCCCTGTTCATTGATATCTTTAATTCTATTTGACAGAAAGAGTCAAAACCTTTCCTTCAACAGATTGTTCAGTAATATTCACCAAATAACCATTAATTAAGCAATTAAAGTAAATTTGAGGGGAAAAAAGAATTTTGAAAGAAGAATATAATTAACTCAACAGATAGTTTAAAAATAGTTTTATAGCACTTCAGTCATTGTTGACCAAAAACTTCCTATGGGATATCAACAATGCATTTGATAGTTGCCAAGGAAACCTTAACCTTTCCTGAGAATATCTGCCCTTCTTATTGTACCTGATTGTCAGAATAATTTTAGCAACTGATTATAAATGAGTCATTTTCAACATCAAGCTTTTTCTTGTCAATCCTGCTTCAAAATATAAGCTTGAGTATTCAGGATATCTTGCTCTGTGTTTGCATTTGCATTTCTGATGATTTGTACTTCAAATATGGGAGTTCTTTAGTAATGGTTTCCTCAGTAAGTCTTTGGAATAATGTGAGACAAATCAGTCCTTATTTAGAGACAAAGAAGCGGAAACACCTAATGTTTTTATTGTGTAAGAATGATCCTGTCATAATGCCTAGTGGCTTCCTTTTTTTCAGAACGTGTCTTCATTTGGGCTGCTATTACAAAATACCACAAACTGGGTGGCTTATAAATAATTACCATTCATTTCTCACAGTTCAGGAGGCTGGAATTCTGAGATCAGACAGTCAGTAAGGCCAGGTGAGGGCCCCACTACAACTTGCAGACTTCTCATTGTATCCTCCCAAGGCAGAAAAGGAAGGGATTCTCTAGGGCTTCTTTTATTGGGCATTGATCCCATTCATGAGGGCCCCACCTTCATGACTTCCTCACCCCCCTAAAGCCCCATCTACTAACATATCACACTGGGCATTAGGATTTCAACATAGTAATTTTTTTTGGCATAAACATTCAGACACTAGCACAGCACAGCAACTAGTCAAATATCTATAATAGCACTACTTAAATAGTAGTCTGTGTTTTTAAAGTGGCACTATTAAACACCATCTGTGTTTTCATGTGTGTCGATTAATAAGAGCCATGAACCTCTGATCTGAGGTAGCAGTAAAAACACCAGCTATGGAGTCAGGGTACCTGGTTATACCCCTAATTAGTTAATCTCTCAATTTCTTCATCTATTAAATAGCAGAGATACTATATAACTCCTAGGGATGTTGGGAGAATGAAATAACAGTGCATGCAGAGCACCTGACATGGTTAAGCATTCAAAATCTAGTAACTTACTATTGTTAAGGAGTATATATCATCTGAATACACACTCTGTACTCTGAATAGTGACTTGAGGATTTTGATCTTTAGAAACATAGTGTTAAGAGAACAACATATCTGATATTGGTACCATACTGGAGATTCCAAGACATATATAATATTAGGATGATTTAAAATAAAAAATATAATAAAAAGAATGGGCGGGGCACAGTGTAATCTTTGATGAAAACTGACAGAATTATTTCCCTCTGTAATAAAGAAAAATATATCCATGAAAATTCTGCTAATCACATTTCCAAACATGAGGAGGTTACCAATAAAAAGAAAGATAGTGAGGAATGATAGAATAACTAGATTGCTTTGTGTGTTTGAGAAGACTTGAAATGAGATGAAAACAACAACAACATTATAGATAAAATATTGAGTTGTTTTTTTAATATTGTTCTCTTTTTAATATTAACACACATAGCGAATTATTTGTGTGTGTCAAAATTCAAGCAAAATCAAACATAACAAAAACCACCCATACCAAATATTTGTCACTAGGCTATCCAGGTCCTTGAGATTTATTTTCTGTCTTCTTTCTCTGTGGTTGAGCCTTCTACAAAGGCAATTACAGGCATTCATGTAAATGTAAAAATGCTATTCAAGTATGACCAAGTTTATGTAAAGAACCAACAAAACAGTTACTTTCCCCAACTTCTTTCAAGTCCTGTCTTGCATAGATTTAGTGGAGGTTTTTCTGGAGACCATGAATGAGTCTAAGATAATTTTTTTATTGTAGTTAAATGTGGGACTTGCAGGAGGCAGCCTATCAATGATTCTCATCATTGATGTTTCTCTCTCCTTCTCTCCCTTCCTCTCTGAAATCAATAAAAATATACATTTTAAAAATAAATACAATATATATAACATAAAATTAACCCTTTTAAAAATTTAACTGTACAATTCAGTGATGTTAAGTACATTCATATTATTGTGCAGTCATTGCTACTATCCATTTTCAGAACCTATTTTTAATCTTTCTAAATATTAAACAAGAACTTCCCTTAAAACAATAACTCCCCATACTCATTTCCCTCTAGTCCCTGGTAACTACTATTCTACTTTCTTTTCTTTTATATATTTATTGATTTTTTTACAGAGAGGAAGGAAGAGGGATAGAGAGCCAGAAACATCGATGAGAGAGAATCATCCATCAGCTGCCTCCTGCACACCCCCCACTGGGGATGTGCCCACAACCAAGGTAGGTGCCCTTGACCAGAATCGCACCTGGGACACCTCAGTCCACAGGCTGACGCTCCATCCACTGAGCCAAACTGGTTCCTGCTACTATTCTACTTTCTATCTCTATGAGTTTAATATTTTAGGCACCTTATATAAGTGGAATCATACAATATTTGTTCTTTTGTATATGGCTTTTTCACTTAGCATAATGTTTTCAAGGTTCATCTCAGTTGTACCACGTATTAGAATTTCTTTCCTTTTTAAGGCTGTAATATCCCATTGTATGTATATACTACATTTTGTTTATCCCATTCATCCATCAATGAACATTAGTATTATTTTCATCTTTGGGCTATTGTGAATGAATATGACTGTACAAATATCTGGTTGGGCCCCTACTTTCATTTCTTTTGGATGTACACCCAGAAGCAGAATTGCTGGACATATGATAAATCTATGTTTACCTCACTGAAGGCACTGCATTGCTTGTTCTTCATAGTGCCTGCATCATTTTACATTCCCACCAGGAATGAACAAGGTTCCAGTTTCTCCACATACTCACTAATATTTGTTCTTTTCTGTTGTTGTTTTAAAAAATATCATATGCTCTCACTCATTTGTGGAATACAGTGAACAACATAAACTGATGAACAAAAATAGAACCAGAGTCATAGAAACATTGAACAGACTGCCCAACCTATGAGGGAAGGCGGGGGGGCGGGGGAGTTAGAGATCAACCGAAGGACTTGTATGCATGCATATGAGCAAAACCAATGGATTTAGACAGGGGGATGGGGAGGTGAGGGCGGGGAGTGGTCAATGGGGGGGGAGGAAAGGGAGGCTTATGTAATACTTTAAACAATAAAGAATTTAAATTAAAAAAAACACACAATAGCCCTGCTAATAGGTGTGAAGTAACATCATGTGGCTTTGATTTGCATTTCCCTAATGATTAGTTATGATGAACATCATTTTTCAATTGAAGTGTTTATTTGTTATCCTTTGCAGGAGTTTTCTACATATTCTGAATAATTAACCCCTTAGCAGATATATAATTTGCCAATGTTTTCTCCCATTCTGTTGGTTGCTTTGTCAATCTCTCAGAGTGTCTGTCCATTGATATATAAAAGTTTTTAATTTTTAAAATTAATTTTTAGAGAGAGAGGAAAGGAGAGGGAGAAAGAGAAACATTGATTGGCTGCCTCTGCACACTCCCTACCAGGGATGGAGCCTGCAACCCAGCATGTGCCCTGACTGGGAGTCAAACTGGCAACCTTTCAGTGCATGGCATGACACTCAACCAACTGAGCCACACCAGCCAGGGCAAAAGTTTTTAATTTTTATGAACACCATTTATCTGTTCTCTTTTGCTGACTATTTTTATAGTTTCATATTCAAGAAATTGCCAACTACAATGTCATGAAACTTTCCCCTCTATTTTCTCCTATAGACTTATAGTATTAGCACTTACATTTAGGTGTATTACATTGGTGTATTACATTGATTTTTGGTGTTGAAATGTCCTCTTATTCTAAGAATAAATCCTACTTGTTCCAGGTGTATAATCCTTTCAATATGCTCCTGAATTCAGTTTGCTAGTATTTAGTTGAGGGTTTCTGGGTCAGTATTCACAAGGGATATTGATCTGTGATTTTCTTGTCTTGTTTCTATCTGGCTTTGTTGTCAAGGTGATGCTGAGACCCATGAAATAAGTTAGGAAATGTCCCTTTCTCTTCAATATTTTGGAAGAGTTTGAGAAGGACTGGTGTCAATTGTATTTTAAATATTTGGTAGAAATCACCAGTTAAGCCATCTGGTTCAGGGCTTTTCTTTGCTGGGAGGTTTTAAGTGATTCAGTCTTTTTACTAGTTGTAGTTCTATTCAGGTTTTCTATTTCCTCAAGATTTAGTCTTAGTATGTTATTTATTTTTAAGAACTTCTGCATTTCATCTAGGTTATCCAACTTCTTGACATACAATTGTTCATAATACTCTCTTTATAATCTACTTTTATTTCTATAAAATTGGTAGGAATATCACCACTTCCATTTTCGACTTTGCTAACTTGAGTCTTTTCTATTTTTTTCTTAATCAAACAAGGTGAAGATTTTTATATTTTAATGATCTTTTTAATAAAGCCACTCTGGGTTTTTGCGGCTTTTCTCTGTTGTTTTTCTATTCTCTGTTTTGTTTTTCTACACTTTAATCTTTATTCTTTATTCTTTCCTTCTGCTTGCTTTGGGTTTAATTTTTTTTTCTAGTTCCTTATAGTGTAAAATTAGGTTGTTAATTTAAGATGTTTCTTCTTTTTTAATATAAACATTTATAGCTATACATTTTCCACTTAGCTTTGCTTTTGCTTCATCCCATAGGTTTTGGTTTATTCTATTTTTATTTTTATTTGTCTTAAGGTATTTTCCAATTTTCCTTCTGATTTTTTCTCTGAACTGTTGGTTGTTTAAAAGCATGTTGTCTGACTGGAGTGGCTCAGTTGGTTAAGCATTGTCCTGTGCACCAAAAGATTGCCATTTTGAGTTCTGGTCAGGGCACAAACCCATTTGCCACTTTGCAGTTTTGATCTCCAGTCACCTGATGTTTCTCTCTCACCTCTCTCTCTTTTTCTCTCTATTTGTCTCTATCTCTCTCTCTAAGCATGTCTTTGTGGGAGGATTAAAAAAGAGAGAGTGTGGTAAAGGAGTCAATTCACCATATATATGTGAATTTTCTGATTTTTGATTGCTAGTTTCATTCCAATGTAATTGGAAAAGATACTGTAGGGAGCAGTGATAGGGTTAAGTCTCAGATTGACCCAGTTGGCAAAGTCACAAACAAGTGCCAGCTTTAAGGGCACAGCCCTCTTAGCATAATTAAGCTTGACCTTATGACATTCCCCAGATCCCTCCTGAGTAGCTAATGGGCTATGGGAGGTGCAGCAAGTGCTGCCAAAACAAGTGAAACTCACAAGAACATTGTAACTATGGTGACCACTATTTTGTTTACCACTGACTATAAAATAAAGCATCAGCAGCCAGCTGGATCTTTTTCTGTGGCCTTAGCCAGGCACAGGAGATCCACCTAGACCCAGCTTATTCTCTTTGTCTGTCTTGCACCCCCTCAGGCTCACTGAACCCTTGTCTGTGCTTGGCCAGCAAAAACACTTTGTACAATTTCAGTTTTAAGTCTTCTTCTGCAGCCTAATATTTGGCCTACCCCAGAGAATGTTCCATGTGCACTTGGGGAAAAATGTGTATTCTGTTGCTATTGGGCAGAGTATTCTGTATATGTCTGTTGAACTCATTTGATTTTTAGTCTTCAGGTTTCTGTATCCTTGTTGATCTTCTGTCTGGTTTATCTACCCATTGTTGAAAGTGAAGTACTGAAGTTTCCAATAATTATTGTTTATCTGTCTATTTCTCCCTTTAATCCTGTCAATGTTTGCATAATGTATTTGGAGGTCCCATGTTTGATGTGCAAATGGTGAACTGACTCCTTTACCAATGCTTATTTGTCTGTTGTAATAGGTTATTTTAGGCCTATTTTGTCTGATACTAGTACAGCCATCTCAGCCCTTTTTGGCTACTACTGGTATTGAATTATTTTTATATCCTTCATCTTCAACTTATTTGTGTCCTTAGATCTAAAGATAGTCTCTTCTGGACAGCAATTAGTTAAATCATGTTTGTTTTAAAAATCTGTTCTGCCAATCTATATCTTTTGCTTAAGTAGTTTAATCAATTTAATTACTGATAAAATGTGCTGGCATTTGCTATTTTATTTTACTTATTATTATTATTATTATTATTATTATATACATTTGGTATGGCTTATATCTTTTTCTGTTTCTTATTTTCTGCAGAGCTCTTATAAAATCATATTTGCCATTTTTTTCTTTTCTTTTTTATGTTTCCATGGGAGAACAAGGGATTAGAATTTCTTAAGTCTAATTTTGCTGATGTCACTCCAGGTTTAGGTAATTAGAACTAACTAGAAAAACATAATCCATACTTGAGATGATAAATGTATCTTAAGTTTTACCCCAAAGGACAAAAAGATCCATCTAAAAATATAAAGCATCTAGAAAGGTTAAGGAAGGGAGGCCTAACCCATATTGATCAGTCTTTAGAGACCTTATGGTTAGATTTTAAGGCTTTTATGAACCACCCTGAAATTGTAAAACCACTTTAGTATTTGTTTCTGATTGATTTGGACAGTAGGGAAAGTGTCCATAGCTTTTATTAAATTCTTAAAGGGAATACATTTATTTTTTTTCCTGATTATAAAAGTAATTTATACTTCTCAAACAATCTACAGCCCACAAGGCACCAGAGAAGCTTTATTAAACTATGAAGAATCAGATCAGCCTAGCAGGTTTGGCTCAGTGGATAGAGCATCGGTCTGCAGACCAAAGGGTCCCAGGTTTGATTTTGGCTAAGGGCCCCTACCTTGGTTGCAGGACCCTCCCCTACCCTGGCCCTGGTCAAGGCTTGTGCAGGAGGCAACCAATCTATGTGTTTGTCTTATATCCATGTTTCTCTCTGTCTTTCTCTCTCCCTTCCAGTCTCCCTAAAAATCAATGGAAAAATATCCTTGAGTAAGGATTAACAAAATAAAGACAAAGAAAAAAGAACATAAAAAGTAGATCATTATGTTACATATACTATTATAGTATTCATAGTTAGTGAACCCAGTGATTTAAATTACTCCAGAGCATACATAAAAAGGGAAATCTTCCAAATTCACTTTAAGAGATTAACCTAACTTTGAAATGAAAATTGAAAAACCTTTTTTTAAAAAGGAAATCTATAGGTATTAACATATATCTATGCATGGAAACAGCATAGAAGCTTCTGTGTTTCTTCTGTCAATCCAGATTTCCACTCTCTCAGAGATTGATTTAAACTACTTTATGGGCCAGCCAAAGCTACCCTGTTTCCCCAAAAATAAGACAGTGTCTTATATTAATTTTTGCTCCCAAAGATGCACTAGGTCTTATTTTCAAGGGATGTCTTATTTTTCCAGGAAGAAGAAAACCTGTAAGTAGGTCTTATTTTCAGAGGATGTTTTATTTTCAGAGAAACACGGTAGATCAGTACCCCTATCTCTAATGTTATATCTCCAGACTTAGCCTTATCACATATTATTAGAGCTTCCTGTATCTCTCATGGCTAAGTTTATCTATTTTATGGTGATTTTCAAAGACCATGCTTTTCTTCATCTTGTTTATGAGCAATACATAGCCTACATAGTTTATTCTTCTAATACTGTATCACTTTATATGGTGCTAACAAATATATATATTAGTACCTTAAAATTGAGTATGTTTATTAATTTTCATTCTGTAACAGAGTAGGGCCGTCCTGACATGATTCTCTACAGAGTATTTTTAAATTGGGTCCATGAACTCTATGGACTTATATACAGAATCTTTATCAGTATTGTGTGTGTATTCATGTACACACATTCATATGCACATTTTTCTATAAAGTTTGTTGCTTTCTTTATATTTTCAATTTCCAATGAGTGAAAAACTAGATTAGAGGCATTGTCAGATTCTCCAAAGGGTTGTATTCTAACCCTCCAATTAATAACCACTTGTTAATTTAGATTAATTCATGAAAACCTAGTAACCTATGAAGGTATTGGAGAAAATTGGGTGGACCCCTGCCATGGTTTTTTTAAATTGATTCTGACTGCCTTGACACAGAATCCTGGATGGCCTAACATTATGATTTTTTATTCTCTTAAGTAATTTACTTCCTCTTATCTAATTTACTTCCATACTACAAAGGTTTTTCACAGTAATTTTAGTAGAGTTTTTAAAATATAAAATAGATACTTTTTTAAGAGTCGATCAGTTTAGTAAAATGTAACCTGTGGATCTAGGCACTAAGGATTATAATCCAAAAGGGATTTCAAAACACCTCCAACCTTTTAGGATAATTACTTAAGAATTCATTTACTCAAAAAATGGTGTGCTAGCTCATTCCTTATCTAAATGTCACTTATTCTATCAGGTTTTATTGTAAAAGAGAGGAAGGGAAAAAGGAAAGATAATTGTAGGAGGTCATGTTAATCCCACTTCCCCACTCAAATTAGATAATAGTTAATTTTGATGGAGAAGCTTTTCTTTTTTTAAAAAAAGTTTTATTTATTGAGGAGAGAGAGATCAATTCGTTGTCCACTTATTTATTCATTCTTTGTTTGCTTCTTGTATGTGCCCTAACTTAAAATTGAACCCACAACCTTGGTGTATTAGGACAATGCTCTAACCAACTGAGCTACCAGGCCAGAGTCAAGATTAAGAGAAGGACATGAGGTTGGGTTAAATAAAATGAAATTATTTGGTATTTTATTAAATCAACTTAATTTTTTGTGTGTAAATGAGTATGCACACACATATATGTGACAATAGGAATATTCAGCACAAGTGAGAATTTATGAAATGATTTAAAATGATCTCATACCACATATTTGCTGAAAGTTCTGGCGAGTGTTGGACAAATATAGCTCACATTATATTGAACTTGAACCCTGAGTTCTGATATGATTGAGTTTCCCCAAATAAACAAACCTTAGAGTTATGACATGAGTGAGCCAATATGAATGTGTCATGAATTATTTTGTGTTCTTTAGCTTAATGGATTAGAAGACCTATGGATTAGAAGTCCAGCTGACTCAAAACATAAAAGATCACTTTATGTGAATTAATGGGGCAGAGGTTGATAGAAGAATTTATTTTCCTGTCTCAACACTTGAGAAAGAAAAAGAGCAGGCATTCTCCCCTTTGCAAATCCATTGCTTCAAGTATTAAAGCAGTAGTGGAGGTGCTTATGACCAAAATCAAGTATCAAAAGTATAGATTTATCTACACTAGATTTTCCTCAAATCTAAAAATAAGTTTTCATAGGGACAGAAGAGTATTAAGCCTTGATAGTTGAAATATAACTGCTTTTATGAAAAAGAAAACATTTTTCTATCTAAATTCATTTTAAACTCAAAGGTCTGGGGAATGGGTGGAGTGGGAAGAGAACAAACAGAAATGCTTTTTAGATTACAAATTGAATAAAGGGTAAATTAAACCTCCTTGAACGTAAAATATGAGTTTAGACTTTGAGTTGACCAACCTGTTAACTTAAAAGTAAAAAGCCAAAGTGAGAGGCAAAAAACATTTATTTGGGATTATAGAATTGCAATCTGGGGACACAGATTCAGGCAGAAACCCAAATTGTGTCCTGATTATGGGGATAAAGCAAAGGGTTTTTATGAGAAAAGGAAGGGAAATAATTGCATGAATAGAAGAAAGGAATTTCTATTGGTATGAACAAACTGGGTTACTCTTCAGCTATGCATGGCTGGTTATTCATTCTGAAGAATACCCATAATCACCAGTCCCTGTGATCAGAATGTGTGCTTTCCTGTTAGCTTGTCAACAGTTGTTTTTTGTTTGTGTGTTTGTTTTTGTAAGACAATGTTGCTTTTATCCAGTCCAAAGGTTATTTTGCCCCGTTCAAACATTCCAAAGGTTCAAAGTGTAAGATGTACAAGATCTTCCCCTGGAATGGCTGCTCTGGTTCTATTTTAAAATGGCTCCACTTGTGTCAACTTTTCACAAACCTATCTACCTAAATATGCCTTTAAATGAGAGAATCAATTCTTTCCCATATGTTTAAATACAAATTAAATTTGTATGTGTTAATCTATAAATTTACATTTTGAGTTTCAACAAAAATAAGCTATTATATTATTGCATCAAATATTCCAAATGCAGTCATAAAACCAGTTTGTATCCCTATAAATTTTTATAGTGTATAAGTCATTTTACATATGTCTGTACTAAAACTGCTTATCAACCCTATGAGGTACTACTTGTGTTGAATTTAAGGTTCTGAGAGGTTTTATGACTTAACCAAAGGCAAAGAACAGGTAAAGCATCAGAAGTAGGATTAAACCCTGGTGGTCTATCTCTAAATTGCATTTTTAAAATTATATAATGTTGTTCAAAAGCATAAAATGAAAGTGAGGAAAAAGAGTTACCTAAAAATATAATTACTCTTACATAAATATGAAAACCCAGTGGGATATTTACTAATGTATTATCTTTGGATTAGATGAGAGATAGAACCATTTCTTCATTGCTTAACCTAATCAATCTATTATGTTAAGAAAAACAATAAGGTTGAAAGTGAATTCTAAATAATTTACAGCCCCAGCTGATTTGGCTCAGTGGATAGAGCGTTGGGCTGCAAACTGAAAGGTCCTAGGTTTGATTCTGGTCAAGGGCATATGCCCAGGTTGTGGCTCAATTCCCAGTGGGGGACTTGCAGGAGGCCACCAATCCATGATTCTTCTCTCATCATGGATGTTTCTATCTCTTTCTCCCTCTTCTTTCCTCTCTGAAATCAATAAAAATATTTTTATTAACTTAATAAACTTAAAAAATAACTTAAAAATAACTTTTTAATAACTTTAAAAATAGAAAAATTACAGATTCTATATATTACATAATCATTCAGTTGAGATCATAAAATGTCATTCTTTAGAAAAGTCTTCTGGTCCTTTTATCTGTAGTCAGAATAAAAGAATAGCTTCTGAGTAATTGTTCATTTATATATTTAGTGGTAAAAAAAAGCTATATCTGATAAAATAGAAAATCAATATGATATAAAAAAGGACTGTGAGATATTAGTTTTTTCCTGATTTCTAGTGGATATGAATGTTAAACTATATCATGAACATTCTGTTAGCAGTTGTTATATTATATAGTTTTTTTCCAGCTCAAAAGAAAATGCCCTAGGATAAAGAAACAAAGAAAGTTTTCATGAGCATCATTATATCTTGGCATTTTTGCATATTTGAAAGTCAGATATTCTTCGAAGACATTTAGAATAATTGGAAAAGTTTTAGAGGTTAAAATTTTGTTTCTGAAGGAAACTTTTGTGTAGTGATGTTCCATATAGGGTTGGGCAAAAGTAGGTTTATAGTTGTGAGTATGTGAAACTTGTATTATTATTATTATTATTATTATTATTATTAATTATTGCATTATTTATTTGTATTATAACTGTACGCCTTTTACCCACCCCTCTATTTTAAAACATATTTAGTGAATTTTAAAGTAAATTTAATTTTCTCTTTAAAAATGCATGAAAAGACATTCTTGAGAGATTTAGGCAGCACACCATAACTCTTCATGTTATAAGACTTAATCTAGTTGTTGTTGGTATCTGATTGAACAATATGTAATACTAGAGGCCTGGTGCATGAAATTTGTGCACGGGCAGAGGGGTGTCCCTCAGCCCAGCCTGCACCCTCTCCAAACTGGGACCCCTCAAGGGATGTCTGACTGCCCGTTTAGGCCTGATCCAACCTTATTTTTAAAAATAATGTGGGAGAAAAAGAGAGAAAATGAAAAAGCAACTCTCTGTGGTTCTCTTCTCATCCAGGCATGGGATCTTCCTGGACACAAGACCCTTTGCTTCTGAAAGGGACATAAGACCCTTTGCTGATCACCTACCAAGCCTAGTTCAAGTTCTGGTTATACTTTGGTCCTTTGGTTTTGTGTTGGGGGGCGTGGAGGGGGATCAGCAAGATTTTGATTCAAGTTGCAGGTATAGGTCAGAGTTCTCCCCTCTGCACATGTTTTGTCTGCATGACTTATGGACTTGTTCTGTTGTCCCTGAAAAGCAACTCAGTACCTTGTCAGAAACAGGATACTGAGGAGCTGGTTTTGTGGTTACAATACTAAAGATTTTTTTGAAAGGTAATGCACAGCAAACTTATACTGCAAAATGTAAAAAATGTATTAGGTAAAATATTTTTTCAAATGTGACATGAAAATAGTGTCATGAATTGAACAGAAAGCTTAGAAATGGAACTCTATAAGAAATTCGAATGTAATATATGTGATAATTCAAAATAATGGGAAAAGGATAGATTGATCAATATATGGTATTGGGACCACTACTAACTCTAATAAAAAATAAATTAAGGCCCTACCCAGTGTGTCTCAGTTCATTGAGCATTGTCCCATGTCCTGAGAGGTCACTTGGTTCAATTCCCTGGTTGTGCCCCTAAAAGGGAATGTGCAGGAAGCAGCCAATCCATGTTTTAATGGTTCTTTCTCATCAATGTTTCTCTCTCTGTCTCCCTCTTTCTTCCTTACTTTATTAAAAAATTACGTCCTTGCATCACACAAGAATAAATTCAAGGTCAAATATATATTAAAATAGAAAAATACAAATATGCTAGAAAAAAATATGTGAATCCTATATAATAAAGAGATGATATGTAAATTGACCTCTCACCCTCACGTCACAAGATGGCCACCTCCACTTTGTCACAGATGGCTGCCCCATGTTGTCACAAGATTGGTGTCCCCACATCAACACAAGATGACCATTCCCACATCATCATAAGATGGCCACCACAAGATGGCCAGTACACGTTATCACAAGGTGGCCACCCCTACATCATCACAAGATGGCCACCCCACATTGTCACAGGATGATCTGCAGGGTAGGGCAGTTGGGGGGACCAGGCCTGCAGGGAAGTGTAGGTGGAGATGATCAGGCAGGCAGGGGAGCAGTTAGGTGTCAATCG
This sequence comes from Pipistrellus kuhlii, assembly GCF_014108245.1. Taxonomy (NCBI): domain Eukaryota; kingdom Metazoa; phylum Chordata; class Mammalia; order Chiroptera; family Vespertilionidae; genus Pipistrellus; species Pipistrellus kuhlii. Next base: position 35,776,882 of record NW_023425471.1, read on the forward strand.
TGCTGGCAGGGGAGTGGTTAAGTGTCAATAAATCCATCAGGGGAGCAGTTAGGGGGCTATTAGGCTGGCAGGCATAGTGGTTAGGGACAATTAGGCAGCCAGGCAGGGGAGTGGTTAGGAGTCAGCAGTCCTGGATTGTGAGAGAGATATCTGACTGCTCATTTAGGTCTGATGCCACAGTCAGACATCCCCCAAAGGGCACCAGATTGGAGAGGGTGCAGGCTGGGCTAAGGGACAACTCACAGTGCACGGATTTTGTATACCAGGCCTCTAGTCTATATAATAAAAGCTCAGTGAACATTACAGTGGAACAACCAGAATATCTGGTCCACCAGTCTCTATGATGCACACTGACCACCAGGGACAAGATACTCAAGGCAGGGGGGAAGGGAGGTGGGCAGTGAGGCCTGGAGGTGCATTCTATGGCCCAAGGATCCCAGGAACTATAAGTCCAGACATTACATTCCAAAAAAACCCCAAACAAACAAACAAACAAACAAAAAACCTGAAAATAAACCTGAAAAAAAAAGGCAGCCTGAGGCTGCCACCCTGGGAAAAACAGCTCCAGAAAGGAAAGACCTCCCCTTCCCCTCCTGGCCTGGCTGGCACCCTGTGGGGTCACAGGGTCTCACTGGTGATGTGCAGAGAGCACAGCTCCTCCGACTCCAAAGCCTGTCACATGACAGCTTCTCCCTGTCCAACTCCATGGCAGACACAATGCTGCCACCACCTCAGCTCCTGACTTCCAGCTTCTGACTTCCTACCCACCCCTTCATATACCGGTGCTTGGGCCTCCCCAGCCAATAGCACCACAGCACAGCCAGAGAGTGACAGGACACAGCCACCAGGGCTGTCTGGGCATTGATTTGGCTGCTGACTGATGTCCATGTGCAGCTTGGCTAAGAAAGGCCTGCTGATCTCTGTGTTTCTCTTCTTATCCAGAATCAAAACCTTCTGGGATGAATGATCAAAGTGATGGCCCCAACACAGGCTAGGTGTCACTGTCACAGGCATTCCCAGTCATTATATCCCGTTGCTCAGCCCACAGGACCCTGCTCCACCCACTGCCACCCTCTGAGGACCACCTTAATTTATCCTTTCTGAAATGTGAGCAAGATCTCAAATGCACCCCCGTCAATAGCTCCCTTGCCCTACCTTTCTTCCTCTAAAAACCTTGCATTTTAAAAACATATATTTGATTGATTTCAGAGAGGGAAAGAGAGATAGAAACATAAATGATGATAGAGAATCATTGATTGGCTGCCTCCTGCATATTCCAAACTGGGGATTGAAAGCTCCCTGGCCCCTCCTCCTATCCCTTTCCAGGCTAGCAGGCTCCTGGGTGGCAGCATGGCACTGAGGGAAGGAGGAGGGGAACAGGCAAGGAACTGCAGGTTGCCAAGGTCAGCATCAGAGTCTGGCATCTGTTTCTTCCACACTAGGCCTGGCTATAGTAACCTCCTCTCCTGACCTCGCCGGGACTTCAGGCCCCAATTGGACTGGCCCTGATCAGCCCTGATCACCTACCAAGCCTAGGAACCCCACTTGTGCACGAATTTCATGCATTGGGCTTCTAGTATTTATATAATTAGAGGTTGGAGAAAGTCTTCCTCAGCAGACACCAAAGCTAGATATTTTATGGGAAATCACTGGTAGATTTACTACAAAAAAAAGTAAACTTTATATATTAATATACTATAGATACAATTAAAATACAAATTATATATTTGGGAAAATTTACAACATATATGACATGGGATTAATAATTCTTTGTAAAAATATAATTCCTGTCCTATAGAAAAGTTCCAAGAATAATACATAGAATCCCTGTATATCCTTCACCCAAATATCTCAAATGTTAATATTTTCTGTATTTATTTATTTGCTTTATTCTCACTCCTTGTCTTCTCCATCTACTCTCCACCCAGGCTCATTCTCTCTCTCTTTCTTCCTCTGTCTCTGTACACACACACACACACACACACACACACACACCCTCCTATTTTGTTTTTCTGAATGTTAGAGAGTGACTTGCAGGCCCAATTCTTCTTTATCTCTAAATATGTTAGTGTATATTTCCTAAAAATAAGTAATTCTCTTACATAATCTAAGCACACTTATCAAAATTAGTAACTTGACATTATATAATACACATTTCCTAATATACAGATATTTTTGAAATTTTGACAGTTGTCTTAATAATGTCCTTAATAATGACAGTTGTCTTAATAATGTTTCTTTCTAGCAAAATATAATGTAACATTATGGGGTGTGCTCAATTGTAATGTTTCTTTGGTTTTCTTTTATCTGGAAAATTTCCTAACCTCCTATTTCTATTCACAACATTGACATTTTTGAAGTGTACAAACCTGTAATTTTGTAGACTATCCCTCAATTTGGGCTTATCTGCTATTTTCCATTATTGTTTCAGGTTAAGCATTTTTGTCAGGAATACCACAGAAGCAATTATGAATTCTTAGTATATAATTTCAAGAGGGCACATGCTGTTGCTTAGTCTCATTACTAACAATGTTCACTTGCATCATTTTGTTATGGTGGTGTCTGCAAGGTTTCTCCACTCTAAAGTAATTAACAAGCATTTTATGAGGATACTAGGGGCCTGATGCACGAAATTTGTGCATTGAGGGGTTGTCCCTCAGCCCAATCTGGGACATTCCTCCTATAATCCTGGACTACTGTCTCCTAACCGCTCACCTGCCTGCCAGCCTGATCACTCTTAACTGCCACTCCTGCCAACCTGGTCACCCCTTACTGACCCCCCTGATGGCCTAGTAGCCCCCAGCTAGACCCCCTGACAGCCTACTTGCCCGTCACTGCCCCCTTGCCAGCTTAATCTCCCTCAACTGCCCCCCGCTGCTGGCCTGGTCAATCCTAACTGCCCCTCCCCAACAGCCTGATTGCCTCTTACCCCCAGCTGTCCTGGTTACCCTCAACTTCCCTCCTCTGTCAGCCTGGTCGCCTGCAACTGCCCTCCCCTGCTGGCCATCTTGTGGTGGCCATCTTGTTTGAGGGTGTGACAGTCAATTTGCACATTACCTCTTTTTATATAGGATACTTTGTAACCGTGTAAATAACTTGTTTAGAACTGACACTTGGAGACACTTTAATATTGGAGAGTGGTTAAATAAGTTATGGCGTTGTGGGGAGGAAGAAAATTTCTTCTACCCACCAAGGTTCTTTTTCTTGTCTAATAATTAAATTTACTTGAGGCAGATTAATGAGAAAATAACCAAATTTAGTTGCATGTGTGTCTATGGGTAACCTCATATACATGAGAGAGTCAGAGACCCCACATAAATGAGAGGTTCAGAAACAGAAAACAAAAATAAGGTAAATATGGCATTCTGAGCTAAGGATATAGTAAGGCACCTTGGGGCTTCAGAGGGAAAGGAAGATAAGAAGAGCAGATATTAGGTAATTAGAAGTTTGCCCTGTCCTATAGATAGGTCATAAAAACTTATTTCTGGCTCTAGCTGGTGTGGCTCAGTTGGTTGGAGCATCACCCTATAAACTAAAAGGTTGCTGATTCGATTCCAAGTCAGAGTGTCAACAGAGGAGAGAGGTCCTTATCTCTCCCAGTTGCTAGTAGGGTGTGGGGTGAATTTCTTGCAATATCCCAAGAAAAATAATTTTCTGAGACTTGCATGGGAGAATGCAATATTGTAGAAAGCTTTATTTCTGTGAAATCAAACCACTGAATTTCCAAAGTTTCATTTCCCTTTATCCTACCATAGAAGTGTAGCTGGGGCTTTGGTGGAACTAAAATCAGAACTAGTATCCAGAGTTTCCATCCATGTCTGCACAGTCCAATCCAACATCAGACTGGCTTAATTTGTGTTCCCTGCTGCAGTCCCTCAGTCTATTGCATGTGGGCTCCACAGGGGCACATGGTTATGGAGGAAACACAGGCAAATGCAAGGAAGACAGAGCAAGCCAAGAGCCTAAGAACTCTGCTGTATTCCCAAATTTTCACATGCTTGCAGTGGCCATACCCATTCTGGCCAATGATCTCTGTTCCCAGGTGTGACAGAGACAAGTACCTTCCCTATGTCACCCCAACTTTACTGGACTTTTGTGTACCTTCCCTTTGTTGGATCCCTTCCCCCTGTGTTTTGTAGGAAATAGGAGGGTTTTTCCTTGGGGAGTGCAAAGTTGCAGTTTCCTGGTGAAGCTGCCCAAATGCCATACCTATAATGTCTGCTGTTCCTTTTACTTTTCCCCACTATTAGTAACTAGCTAATTACAATGATATGCATCAGTGGCACATATCTAGGTTTCAGGTTCAATCCCAGTTGGGGTGCCTATAGGTGTCAGCAATAAGTCACTGTAGGTGTTTCTCCTCAGCCAAGGACATTCCTGAAGAGGACTGAAAGCTGACAGCCACAACCTTTTCATCACTTTGGGGATAAATTTTTTTGTCCTGAACGGGGTGCTTGCGTGGCACAACATAGCATTCATGAGGTGTGATGTAATATACTAATGCGATTACTAATTATGTCTAATTTCTTCTTTTGCCTTTTATATGTTCTACAAAACACACACAAAAAAAAACCCAAAACCAAAACCAAACAAAACAAAACAAAAAAAAACACAACACCCAGATATAATACTTATAATTAGAAACAAATCAATAATTTGTGTTTTTTGTTTTTGTTTTTGTTTTTTCCAATGAGAAAATTGCTGCACTGCTTGGGAAGGAAATGCTTGTGGACCTGGACTTGAATATTTCTTTAGATGTAGAATGGCATAATGAGCCCTGTTGCTGCATGAAACTGATTTCAGATCCTTAGGCCTTTGCCCTTACTATCTTACTTAATATTCCAGACTTTCAGATTCCTCAATTGTAGTGGGAAAAGGCTGAATATGTGGTAAAGGTGTGGAGATTAGGGGTGGACAGCTGATAGCTATCTTGGAGGAATGTTATGAATGTGACAATTAGAGATAATATTGCTAAAGTGCCTGCCACAAAAGCTCAATAAATGATAGCCATTATTTGTTTATTTATATAGATTACATGTTTTAACTCCTCTGATTTTGATATTTATTTAAAAATATTACCTATGCATTTGATATTGTTTCAGAAGTTATCTCTCCATTAAAGGCTAGCACAATTAAAAACTAATTTTTTTCAAAAGTATTCAATTTTAGACTCTCTCAGGAATATAGGAATTCTCTGGGTACTTACTTAACCCTTTATTTTCAATTAAATATTTGTTTATCAAACAAATGCACTGAGAGCAAGGGAAAAGCAATAGATTGTGTTTTGTCATCCATACAGTTTTCTAGATTTAAAGGTATATAATTTTCTTAGTTTTGTTCAGTACTACACTTGGTTTAAAAACGTTCCTTTAATACCATGTTTTAGGCATTATAGTATAATCAACCATCTGTACAAACTTTAAAGCTTCATAACTACTGTACTTGTTGAAAATTTTGTAAGAAAGCACAATGTGGTCAAATGAAAATGATTTGAATGCAGCTTTGGTCTACTGGGCAGTATTAATTGCAATTAAAGCTTAGAAAATTTAAATGTGATTTTTGTGTCATGTATTCCTCACCACGCTTGTTACTTCTGTGAAAATTCTAGCCTACCTTTTATTCTACAAATTATTTTCCCTTTAATGCATTTAATTCTCCCTTTAAATCATTGACTTGAGCTGATAAAAAATAAAATAAAATTTAATATTGGTTTCACTTCATCACTCTATTTATCTAACACACACTCAATAATGCTCTTTACTCCAACCTAAGGATTAATGGTAGGAAAGATTGCTCGTAGGTTTTGAAACCTAAGACTATATAGTGATGAACTTCTATGTTGGAGAGCTTTGTCACTTTTCAAAAGTTATTAGGCTGTAAAAATTCCACTTAATTTGACTGTAGTCACAACTGACAATTTAAAAAGGACTGACCAGTTAATTTTGTTAAACAACTGTGCATTTGGTTAAAGAAACAAAGCACAACAATTCTAAACTGAACTCACACACACAAAATCCTTGCTCAAATCAGTTTTTTGATATTATGTAAAAACATAAAGCAGCCGAGACCGGTTTGGCTCAATGGATAGAGTGTCGGCTTGGGGACTGAAGGGTCCCGGGTTCGATTCCGGTCAAGGGCATGTACCTTGGTTGCGGGCATATCCCCAGTAGGGGATGTGCAAGAGGCAGCTGATCGATGACTCTCTCTCATCGATGTTTCTAACTCTCTATCTCTCTCCATTCCTCTCTGTACAAAATCAATAAAATATATTAAAAAAATAAAGCATTTGAATGCATTTTGTACTTTGAATGAATTATGGTAGTATTGTATATTATTTTACTGACATCCATTTGTGTTGGTTAATTTTATGTGTCAAGTTGACTGGGCCACGAGTTGCCCAAATATTTGGTCAAACATTATTCTGGGTATTTCCATGAGGGTGTTTTCTTGTTGAGATTAACATCTAAATTGTTAGACTGAGTAAGCAGATTGCCTTCCCTAACATGGGTGGGATCCAATAAGTTGAAGATTTGAATAGAACTAAAAGGCTGAGTCAATCTGAAGAATTCTTCCTGCCTGACAGCCCGTCTGCATGTGTGTACTGGTTAGATACTTAACATGTGGTCTACACTCTTAACATCTTTTTAAGTGTACAGTACTGAATTGTTAACTATAGGTACTATGTTGTATATCAATTATACTGCAATAAAGCTATTTACAAACAGAAAAATAATTCTTCCTGCCTTCCATTCAGACTAACACATTGACTTTTTTTTCCTGTATTTGGACTTGAACTGAAGTATCAGCTCTCCTTGTCTCTAACTTGCCAAATCAGCCTGCAGATCTTGGGACTTGCCAGCCTTCATAATCACATGGGCCAATTCCTTATAATGAGTTTCTTTACATAGATATATACATCCTATTTATTCTGTTTCTCTGGAGAACCCTCACTAATATATACCATTAAAATAATATAATTAAACATATATTAAGTGTTTATAATATCCCATCTATTGGGGTGAAGATGTATTAAAACATAACTGAAAAATTTAATTCTCACAACAACCCAATTCTTATGCCCATTTTTAGACAGGGACTGAGGCTTTGAAAGTTCAAACAAAATGAAAATGCCACACTGCTAGTAAGTACTGAGGTAAGTGTTCAAACCAAAATGCCCATTCCAGAGGTACAAGCTTGTACCCCTTTCCCCCTGAAAAATCACAGCAGAGAATCGGAGAAAGTGATTGTTTATTTAAAACATCTTCTTAAGTTTGTGTTTACTCTACTAGTTGAACTTCTGATGTGCCTTTGGGCCAGAACTTTAAACATTCCTTGACTCAACTATCCTCCTAACAGCCTTGAGAGAAAAATTTACACATGTGCTACCTCCTTGATGAAACTGGCCCAGTCATGAAATTGCAAATCAGGCTGAACCTAAGCCTTCAAGTGACTGATTCTTGAATAGTAAAATTTTCTACTGTGTGTAGGTCTAATGGTTTTAATTTAGCTCAAATAAGTGCAAACACCAGGTAATATTGGGCTAAATCTAGAAATCTGAGGCCAAATAGATAGCTAAGGATTGACCTATTATGCTTTCAATGGGTACCCATGATCCTTTAAAGAAATCAGTCAGTATTCCTTTCTAATGCTATATAAAGGATTTATATTGCTCATATACAAATAGTTAATCAGTCCATCATTGAATGTCCATACATCTTATTACAAACACTCTAAATCAAGTTTTTGCTATTATGATTTGGCAAGAATGTAAAGTTCTGGATCGTTTTCATTGTGATGCAGAGAGGCCATTTGAACTTCAGCTTTGAACAGTTACGCCTTTGTAAATAATGTTATGCTTGCTATATTTTGTGCCCAAAAGAAGTTTAAAATAGTATAGATTTCTCCTTGACTCCTCCTGCACAAAGATGAGACTCATGTAGAATATAAAACTTTATCAGGATCCATGTTTTTGACTTTTGAGGCTTGCGTTTCTGAATTACAAAGAAGCAAACCAAAAATTTGCCTGTGTTCGGAACTGCCCTTGGACAGATGGGCACAAATGCATTTTATGACCAATCAGTTTGTTTGAGAAATGCATGCAGGTTTACTACTTTTATGTTGCATAGCCATTTCTTGATGGCAGTGTTTGTCTGAATGGGCTGAAAATTCATGGGCAATTCAGAAAATATTCTCTTCCGTTAACCTGCTTCATTTACCACAGCAGCCGGAGTCAGCCTTAAAGCAACTTGGTCATCTAGATAACTTAGAGTATTCCAAATAGAGTAAAAAAAAAAAAAACCCAAAAAACAAAAAAACGTACCTTGAATATCACCATTAATGATCACAATTTCTCTAGAAAACTTTTCGATATTAGTTAGAGCACGAATACTCTGGGGAGATGTAATGCCGCTGCCATCACTCTATATTCAAGATTACAAGAAGTGAATAGGCTGCTTTTTCTTTATAGATTGTTAGCCTGCACTTACTGTTTATAATCACCAGAGAGGCAGGAGAGGGTACTAACAAATATTGGTGCCTCCTAAATTCCATGTGCTCTACCAAACATATATGATGAATTCATTCAATTGACATAATTTTGTAGTTGAAACTACTCAAGTATGAGAGTTCCTGTCAACCCAGCATCCACATTAGCAGTTGTCAGGGAATAAACTAGCTCTGTTTAAGCTATGTGCCCATCCCTGAAATATCTTTGAGGGCAAGGAGTCCTTTTGCCAAGCCTTTTCATGGTTCCACACATGTGGTTGAAGTCATGGCAAGATAGACCAGAAGTACATGGCATTGGTTCCCCACAGGAAAAAGCAGAGGAATCAGGGGGGGAAATGTGCAAATAATATTGAAAATAAAAAAGGGAGCATAAGAAGAGACACAAGAAATCATAAGAGACTAAATACTTTTGAAACTTAAGATAAAATGCTGTATTGGATACTTGTGTTCCACCTCATATGCAGTCAACCCACTTTTTACTCTAGTTATTGACATGGCAGATTTACACAGGTGTGACCTACACAGATTTACACAGTTGATGGCCACTTCGTCTTTATGATGTGAGGGAGCCCTTAGCACTCATATGCAACCCGTAAGAGGGATTTCATAGGCTATGGGGCTATCATTAACCAATGAGGAGTAGGAGCCATTGGGTGACCAGTGAATAATTCCAAGGCACTTTTTATACAACTCTACACAGGGTTACTAGCTGAATCAAGCCCTAGTGAGCCAGAGTAGTGATCAGCTCAATAATGCAATCTTGAAAAGGCTTTTTTTTTTGTTTTTTACTTTTTATTTTATTACTATTTTATTAGCATCACATTTATTTTTTATTACAGCAGTTTTAAAAATTTTATTTTTCAATTATAGTTGCCATACAACATTATATTAGTTTCAGGTGTACAACACGGTGACTAGACATTTATGTACCTGGAGAAGTAATCACCTGATAACTCTAGTATTTATCTGGCACCCTACATAATTATTATAATATTATTGACTATATTCCCTATGCTGTACTTTATATCTCTATGACTATTTTTGTAACTGGCAATTTGTACTTCCTAATCCCTTCACCTTTCTCGCCCATCCTCTCAACCCCCCTCCTACCTGGTAATCATCAGTTTGTTCTCTGTATCAATGAGTTTGTTTCTGTTTTGATTGTTCACCTATTTTGTTTTTTTTATATTCTATATATAAGAGAAATAATATGGTATTTATTTTTCTCTATATGACTTATTTAGTATAATGTCCTCTAGGTCCATCCATTTTGTCATAAATGGCAAGGTTTAATTTTTTTTCTATTTCATTATATATATGTACCTCATCTTTATTCACTCATCTATTAGTGAACATTTAGGCTACTTCCATATCTTGGCTATTGTAAAGAATCTTGCAATGGACATATAATTGTTGAATAAACTTTTCTTCCTTTTTTCACTGCTCTCCAGTCCCACCTACCCATTCCCTGGAATCATGCTCTCCAAATATATTATCTGTACACAAGCTCTTATCTCAAATTTCCCCATATAAGAAATAATCCAAGGCTTAAACAATTTTTAAAATTTTCAGACAAATAAATATTATCAGAATGAAACTAGAAGAAATAGAAAACCTGAATAAACTGATTATCATTTTCTAAAACTCAACTAAAAGTTATATATATATAACAAATATTTTATATATTTAATATATATATATATTATACAAATATTTTTCAAACTCTAAAAAATAAGGACATGCTCCCCAGTTTACTTTATTAAATAAATTATTAACTTCTTGATGAAAAATAGACAAAGTATAATAAAAATTATAGTCCAGTCTCTTTTCTGAACACAATTATAAAATTTCTAAATAAATCATTAGAAAACTGAGAGAAATATGACAATATCTAATAATTTTGAAAGTGATTCAGTAATTCAGTATTCAATTTAATACAAATTTCTTGATTCAGTAATTCTTATTTAGGTATATAACATAAAGATATTTGTACCATATGTACAATGTTGGTTGCTAAATCAATTTTTACAATACCAAATACAGGAAACAACTTAAATGTTTGTCATAGTGAATGGATAAGTGATGAAGTCTCAATGAAATATGCACTGAGTGGCCATATTATTATGATCTCTGAAAGCATAATAATCTGGTAACTCAGTGTATATCCTATATAATAAAAGGCTAATATGCAAATTGTCCCCTTGACCAGGAGTTTGACCAGCAGGCAGTCTGGCCAACTGCCCATGTCCTCTCCTCATGGCCAGGCTGGATGCACCCCATCCATGCATAAATTCATGCACCGGGCCTCTAATCCTCATATATGATAAACACTGAGTGGCTATATTATTATGTGTTCATTCAGAGATCATAATAATCTGGCCACTCAGTGTAATGTTAACTAAAAAAATTAAAGTGCAGAATGATGTGTATGAGATTTAACTTTTTTAAAGGTAGCACAAACAATACTGTATAATTTTTCACTAAAACAGTTGTAACATGTAAGAACATGATGGATACACATAAAATGCATGATTGTTGATGATTCTGGGTAAAGAGGAATACAAATGGGCTTCAGTTGCCCAGCCGGCCATCACTCAGTGATTGAACATTAACCTATGAACCAGGAAGTCATGGTCCTATTCCCAGTCAGGGCTCAATCCCCAGTAGGGTTGTGCAGGAGGCAGGCAATCAATGATCATCATTGATGTTCCTATCTATCTTTCCCTCTCCCTTCCTCTCTGAAATCAATAAAAATATATTTAAGAAACAAATGGGTCAGCTCTATCTGTAACTTTTTAATTTAAAGAAAAAAGGAAAGTTGCTTGACAATTATGATAGTGTTGATACTTGTTCTGAAAGGTGGATAATTATACTTGTTGTGTTGTTCTGATTAATTTTCTATATATTTTCATAATAAAATTGCAACCCTGATTGGCTGATAATGTTTCAATGTTGTATATTCAGACAACACTTACAGTTCATTAGGAAAATGAGATACCCTCTGTAGTCATTAGAAAAATGGGCAAATATTTGAGAAAAAAATGTAAGAAAATCAGAAATGTAACTAACTACTATTCACATAAAATGAATATTTCACTAGTGCATGTATGTATGTATTTCTGTACATATGTATCTATCCATCCATCCACCTACCAATCTATTTCATTCAGTGTTAGGAAAATACACATACACTGCCAAGGATAATGTAAAACCTCTCCTGAAAGAAATTTATATCAAGAGAACCCAAAATGTTTGTACTGTTTGCCTAAGTCCTCTTCTAGTAATTTATAAAAACCAAAAAACAAAAAATGAAAACCACTGATTCATGAAAAGACATGTTTATTATATACTTAGTTATAATGATGAAAAATTAAAAATGGCTTAAATTTTCTACAGTAGGTCATTGCTTAAATTCTTTATGAAAAATTAGAAAATTTCCATAATATAATGTAGTCTGAAGTGGACAAAAAACATTTTGAATCCATGTGTATACCTTATAAAGCATGCATGCTCCTGCACATCCATGCATACCCCCCTCCACACATACACACATACACACAATGTACACATACTGGGAGTAATACACAAACATGTTGATACTTGTAATTTCTGCCTTTATGGATAATGAATGGTTTTTATGTTATAATACTAGAGGCCCGATGCACGAAATTCATGCAAGAGTAGGCCTTCCTTCCCCTGGCTGCTGACACCAGATTCTCTCTGGCACCAGAACCCAGGCTTCCCTTGCAGCCCCGGCTTTGTCCGGAAGGACATCTGGAAAGATGTCCAGTCAAATTAGCATATTACCCATTTACACCTGAATTATTATAGATTGGTTCTTTTCTGATATTCCAAATTTTCTGTAAGTAATGCATATTTCTTTTAAGCAGAGAAAAACTGCTTCTCAAATGTTAATATAATCCTTCTCTAGTACATCTGTAGTGGGGGCATACCCTGCAACACATCACCATTTACTGTTATCTTTCAGATAGCCAGCTATAATAAAAGATGGCTGGCTGGACTGTTACACAGTTCAGCATTATACAATATATAGGGCACCTGAATCATGCCCATTTTCTCATTGTGCATCTTCTTTTGCTTGAATAATGCTGCTAAATGCCTTGAATCCATTAAGGCTACATAGTGGTAAAATTCTTCCTTTCACAGACATTCTACCTTTTCATTTTACATGAGAAAGGAAATTTATTTGGTATTCAGTTAGGGTCTCAGTTATTTCCAGAGGAAATAAGATAATAGTGGACTAAATTTCTGAGTCTTCAAAGTTGAGTAAAATTATTCTCAAAGGCTATGCTTGAGTATTTTAATAACTAGCTAGTACTCCTTTATAATCTATCAAATATTGGGGTAGCCTTCTATAGTTCATGAGCTGTTGGAAATTTTCTAACTGTGCTTGAATGAAATACCTAATGAGGTTTGGGGGAATTATATAAGACACTCAGATCAATTTTGCTTTTAAAAGAAATAAAATAGAGGAGAAATTTTAAATGCTTAATATTATTAATAATATTGACACTCGCTTGGGTGTGTTTTTAAATATCTCCTAAAATATGATAATCCATGTGAAATTATTCATATATATGATTGTCTTGGTTGTTGCACAAAGAAAATACTGGGAAAGCAATATAATTTAGATTATAAGTATTTAAGATATGGTGGCAATATAGTAAGTAATATCTCAGTTATTTAGCATGAAGTATTCCTATTATTGTAATCTTACCAATTTAGCACTCAAATTTTTACTGATTTAAACTATTTTTTATTTAAAAAATCTTTTTCCAATATAAAGTGCACTGGGCATGGCTCAGGGAGTAGGTATATTAATAGGGCATAATCTCTTATAATTTTGGTTTATAATTATTGACTTCATTTCTGATTTCCCTACTAAACCAGGAGTTCTCTGAGGGAAATTATATTTCTTATTACTTTTAGTACATAACACAGTTCTTTGTATAAAATAAATGTTTAATAAATAAAATGCCTTTTTAATATCCTAGTGCCTATCTTTGTTACTAGCTGTCATATCTTATTAATATCTTCTATTTATCCTTATAATCTGATTTATGTTCATTAATTTATATATCTTGTCTATTATGTGAAAGGTTCTATTTAAAAGCTTTGATGGATACAAAGATGAGTAACATATGGAAATTTCCCTCAAGGAGCTTATAAAGCTTCCTGTTTAGTTGGAGTACTTGGGAATCTAAGGCATACATAAAAATTCCTATAATAAAAGCATGTGATGAGTGTCAGACATTAGTGAAAAACTAGACAAATCAAATAGCCTTTTTCTAGTCCTCATTACCTTGACCTTTCCACAACCTTCAAGAGGCTTTAAAGGATGGAGAAATGGTTTTTTATAGAAAAAATTAATACACTGACATTGTGAGGAATAAGATGTTAGACATGGATCCTGCCAGCAAAGATCTTCCAGGTTGGTAAGGGAGATAGAACATTTACATAAATAACTATAATAATAAGGAGAAATTGTTAAGTGCCATGAGAAAAGAACAGATAATAAGCTATGGGAACTCAGGAAAGAGAGCTCATTTTTAATTTTATTCTTATGAAATAAGTATGTGTTTTCTGAAACCTGGATTCTCAGAAGTATTTTTCCCTTTTATAAAGGTTTGTAGCATTTATTTATCTGATGGTTGAAATGATTATAAGTCTGTTCTTTGGATACTAGTAAGTGGCATGTAACTATACAAGCCTATTTTGAAAAGGGTTAATTACATTTATGTGCAGAAGCAGAGAAATAGAAGAAAGAAGAGTAACAGTAAGGTATGTACATTTGATAGGATTATAACTTATTTAGGAATCCAGCCCCTAGTGGAGGGAGATGAATCATTGGAGGTGTTAATAATTACTTATTTCCTGTATATGAAGAGACAAAAAAATCAATACAGATGTAGCTGATACAAAAAAGCAATGTGATCTATTTTATAAATTTCACATGGAAAACGTGTTGCATTGATGTATCATCACCATTCATATTTATATTCTGTATATGAGATTTTGTAGTTAAAGACATGTATAATAAGACAAAGAAAGTAAACTAAGAACATTTCAGACTAGCCCAATTAAACAGTTACCATTTAGAGTAAGAAGATAAAATCTTTTTAGTAAAATAGCAACCCACAGATTGATTGATAGCAGGTTAGTTGGCTTCTTTGTCAGGCATATCCCCAGAACAGAACATTTTTCTGAGGAAGGGTAGTACTTTCAGGGGAAGAATTGGTCAGGCTGGCTATTATCTGTGAGGAAGGTTTGAGTTTTGCAAAAACAACATCTGGTGTGATTAAACTTGACTGCCAGGTAGAGCCAACAGTGAAGAATAAGAGTATAATAAAATTTTACTCATGTAGGCAGAACCATTTTACCAGAAATAGCCAAGTGAACCACAGAGAGGTAATGTGAAGATAATTCAGTATAAAAAGTCAGTGAGACTTGCATGCTACATTATTTTGGAAAATTTCAAAAACCAATGTGACATAGCCTTTTCCTCAAAAACTTCGCATTGTAAAAGGTTCAAGGTGTTATTGGAAAGAAGTACAGTGATAGATATTCATGCATAGGAATTGTGGGTTTGTGTAATAAAGTGCATTTCTGTTTGAACTCCTAAAGGGAGACTAAAAATGGCCACAGATTGAGGATTGTATATTTCTATGCAATGCAGTATCCATTGTCTAGCCCTTGTACTGAGCATATAAACACTTAGCAGTTGTCATGGTGATGTCTGTTTATTCAGAGAGGAGCCAGCAATGATCTTGAAAATAATGTAAAGCATAATTTATCCATTTTGTCTTTTGAATAATGTTTGATCAATGAATATTAAAATTATTCTGTCATTGCAAAATTATAAAATAACTAGTGGCCCAGTGCATTAAATTTGTGCATGGTAAGGGGTGTGTCCCTCAGCCCGGCCTGCAACCTCTCCAATCTGGGAACCCTTGGAGGATGTCTGACTTCCAATTTACAAGGATAGGGCCTAAACCGGCAGTCAGACATCCCTCTTGCAATCTGGGACTGCTAGCTGCTAATCCCTCACCTGCCTGCCTGCCTGATTGCCCCTAACCACTATGTTTGCTGGCCTGCTTGCCCCCAACTGTCCCCCGCTGCTGTCCTGATCACTCCCAAATGCCCCCCCCTGCCAGCCTGATCACCCCCAACTGCCCCCCGTGGCAGTGTGTTCACCCCCAACTCTCCCCCCTGCTGGCCTGCTCACTCACACCTGTACTCCCTACTGGCCTGCTCACCCCAAACTCCCAACCCCCACTGTCCTGATTACCCCCAACTGACCCCCACTGACAGCCTGCTTGCCCCCAACTGGACTCCTGCTGGTCTGCTCACCCTCAACTGCCCCCTCACTGGCCTGATCACCAGCAACGATCACCCCCCATCAGCCTGATACCCACAACTGCCCTCCCCTCTTGGCCTCTAACCACCTCTACCTGGGCCCCGCCACCATGGCTTTATCCAAAAGAACGTCCAGAAGGTCTGGAATGTTTCCCAGTTTAATTAACATATTTCCATTTTATTTGTATAGATAGAGGCCTGGTGCATGGGTGGGGGCCAGCTGGTTTTCCCTGAAAGGTGTCCCAGACCAGGGTGTGGGTTCCCTTGGGGCATAGGGTGGCCTGGGCAAGGGGTCTGTGGTGGTTTTCAGGCCAGCCACACTCTCATGAAGTGAGGGTCCCTCTGGGACTGGGCATGGCTAGCCTAGATGAGGGGCTGAGGGCTGTTTTCAAGCTCGCCACAGCCCCTTCAGGGTGGGGATTCCCGCTGGGGTGCCTGGCAAGCCTGGGTGAGGGGTTGATGACTGTTTTCAGGCTGGCCACACCCCCCCAGTGGGGATTCACTCTCTATGGGAGCATTGCCAGGTTGGGCAAAGGGCTGAGGGTCGTTTTCAGGCTGGCCATGCCCCCCTGTGGCCCAGGCTCCCAGTCTATCCTTCAGCAGAGGCCAGGCCAGGCTGGAAGGTTGGCTTCCTCTCTTGTCAGGGCAATGCAAGCCTCCTGCTCACTCCAGCTTCATGGCCACTGCCATCTTTGTTGGCTTAATTTGCATATCCACTCCTGATTGGCTGGAGGAATGGCCAATTTGCATGTTTCTCTTTTATTAGTGTAGATAGCATTATTACAAAAGTCCCCTTTGTCTTTCAACATTTTGAAAACTTTAAGGATAGTGGCAAAATCTATCATCCCAGACTAAATACATGTAGTTATTGTACAGTTTCTCTTCTTTTCGACTGTGTGTATGTTGAGGTAGTTTGGAAATTGTTTTCATGGGCTTAAGAAACTTCAGTTTTGCTACTTAATAGTTTTATTTTCTTTGGAAAATCATTTTGTCTCTAGGTTTTAGTTTCCTCACCTATCAAAACAGGGAAATGTTGGAATAATAATGTCTAAGGTCCTTTGCAGGCCTAACATTTTGTGGTTCTGTGCACATATGAACCTGTCATTTGTGAGATTCAAGAGAGTTTAGTTTGATATTCCATTCCAATTTAAAGGCGGTGTTTCCCAGTAACTAAAGCACCTTCTCGCATTTATTTCATCATGCCAAACTGCTTTGTTTGTCACCCTGTTAGAGTAGTTTTGAGCTTTGAAGGCAAGAACTTCCCATTACCACCTAGCACAATGTCTGACACATGGTGATATTTCAATAAGGTAATTGCTAAATGGATGAATGAATGGATACATGTATTGTTAGAACTACAGGGTAATACAATCTCAGCCGCCATTTGTAAGCTTCCTACCATAGGAGAACAAACATCAGGAAAAACTTGCTGGACACTAGCAGTCAGACAATACAATGAATGGAAACTTACCTGAAGGCACCTGATCATACACCTGCATTCCATCTGCATTCTAAGCCCACCAGCTCAGTCCCAGGCCCACTGATGACAAAAGTTTTCCACCAGTGACTACATATAAGGATGAAGTTCCAGCTCCTGGGTGCTGCTATCATGGACCCAATGTCCTGGTAGCTCAGTGCTGTGCAGCCCTTCCCTTTGGATATCCCATCACCATCCCTTTTTCCTAAATAAATTCAAGTTTTCTTTATCCACAGTCTGAGATGGCTATTTGGTCTGCCCATGTACCTCCATGTTAACCTTTCATGTATGACTATTTATAGATATGATTTTGATTACTTAACTATTGTGCCCCTCTGCTCACCTGACAGAAGGGCTTGATCCCAGTCCATCCTTTTTTCCTTCCTTCCTTCCTTCCTTCCTTCCTTCCTTCCTTCCTTCCTTCCTTCCTTCTTCCTTCCTTCCTTCCTTCTTTCCTTATTCCTTCCATTCCTTTTTAAAATATATTTTTTATTGATTTCAGAGATAAAGGCAGAGGGAAAGACAGAAATATCAATAATGAGAGAAAATCATTGATTGACTGCCTCCTGTACATCTACTGGGGATCGAGCCAGCAACTGGGGCATGTGCCCTGACTGGAATTGAACCATGTCTTCCTGGTTCATAGGTTGATGCTCAACCACTGAACCATACTGATAAGACTCATTTATTACAGTCAGTTGTATAAAATGAAGTTGTTGATATGAAAGTGCTTTTGAAACCTTAATCATGTTATGTATAAGTCGAGGTTTCTTTACTGTTGTTTTCCATAGAGGGTTAAGAAGCTTGAGTGCTCAAAAGTTTGGATTTTTGTTTCTTCTTAGTCCAGTTTTCATTTTCTAATTGTTAATTGTTGCTTTTTAAGTTTTCTTATAACAAATTATTCTTTAAAAAATAGTTCATGCTGATAGGGAGAAGGGCACACAATAAGAATAGGAACACAGTTGTTTAATGATTATTCACTTTACTAACTATAGATAAGGGTTTTCCTACTGACCCTGGGAGACTGGAGGATGTGCTACAAGAAGAAAAACAGGGCTATAAAAAGATGGATACCTTGGGCCTAGATGGGTCCATTGCTCAGAAAATACATTTTGAGAACAGACAAGAAATAGGAGACACTTTGATTTGGTGGTTGTGCCTGGACTCTGACCCCCTCCAGGAGTTTGCCTCAGGAACACTAACCATTCTTGGTTCCAGGAACTGCCAGAACTGTGTTTAAAATGATAGAAATGTAACTGCCTTGTTATCGGACTTCAAGATCCAGGAAGGAGATACACAGACCACGGAACCTGCAGCTGCTTATCCTGGCCCTCTCCTCTCTTACATGTAGCCTTTCTTCCTTATCCTACATAATAAACCCCAATATGCAAATAGATCAAATGGTGGAATGACCAGTCTCTATGACATACACTGACCACCAGGGGAAAGATGCTCAATGAAGGACTGTGAGAATTCTGGATGTCTGACTGCAGGCAGGCGGACATCCCTTGAAGGGTCCTAGACTGCAAGAGAGCACAGGCCAGGCTGAGGGACCCCCTTCCCACAGTGCACGAATGTCATGCATTGGGCCTTTAGTCCCTATATAATCAGCTAACAGGAGATATTAGAGCAGAATTTACAGGATGACCTTCTGCTTTCCCATATTGCCAGAATCACTGATATAAGCACTCATGCACAATTCAACCATGTGTCTGCTTAATTTGGCTCAAATAGTGACAGGCAGTCTCGGACCCATTTTGTCCAGTTTCAACACCTCAATTTGAAAGATCTTTAGGAAAAATTCCAGAGAGCTTTATAAATGCTGAAACTGACTTCCTGGAAGATGGCGGCCAGGTAAACACTTGTACGTGCTGCCTCTCACAACCACATCTGTGCTGCAACTGGGGATTTTGCCTGAGACCTGAAAGAACCACAACTGAGGAGGACCCAACTTGTATGGACACTCGGATTCCACAGAAAGGTTGGATTTTGCCGGGGATAACGTGGGGTGTCTGTGTCCCAACAGCAAAAGTGGCAGCCGCAGAAGCTGAGAAGGGTGAGTATGTGGCGGCAGAGGCAAAAGCACGCGCTGGGACCACGGAAATCTGTGTCCACAAAAGCCCCCCGCTGATGGGTCTGGTGTGATTCGAGAGAATGGACGGGGGCCCCCAAGGTTGCTAATAGTGGGGGTTCTCTAGGGAGCAACCCATTCTGATCCGACACGGAGGGAAAACATAGGAGTTGGAAAGCAGTCTGTTTGTAAGTGCGCGCAGACTAGCCCATCACGCACCTGGGCTGGCTCCCCTGCAACACTTTGCTTCTGATTACAAAGGAGAGATCACCCAGATTGGCTGACCCTAAGAGACAGAAGGGGAAAACTGCTTTTCTGGAAGCTGAGAAGCAGATCAGGGAGAAATCATACAGGATTCAGCTCCGAGGCAAAAAACAAACAAACAAACAAACACAACAAAAACAAACAAACAAAAACAACAAAAACGGTATTGAGTGCCATAGAAAAAGAAGGCTAGAGCAGCCAAAAAGGTGGGGACATCAATTCACAAACACTTCCACCTAGGGTCTGAAGTACAAACTGACTGTGTTTATTACTAGTTTTATTTGATCAAAAACCAAAAAACTAAGGAATCACCACTGAGGTGCAGCAGAACGCAAGGAACTGCAATACTGTCTGGACTGAGAAACAGGCGTGCCAAACAGAATAACAGAAGTGAAAGGCCTTCACAACTGCACACTTTTTTTGCTAAATTTTTATTTTATTTTTTATTTTATTTTCATTTTTTGCCTCATTAACTTAAGAAACAAATTTTTTCCTTTTTCCCCACACTTGATTTTAACTTTAAAAAAATTTTTTATTAAATTATTATCTGTGTACATATTTTAACATTGCCCCCCCATACATACCCTCCCTCCCCAGAGTTTTGTGTCCATTGGTTGTACTTATATGCATGTATACAAGTCCTTCAGTTGATCTCTTATCTCCCCCAGATCTCCCTTCCCTCCCCACTGTAATTTGACAGTCTGCTTGTTGCTTTACTGTCTCTATATCTATCTTTTGGTTTTTCAGTTTATAATGTTCTTTATTATCCATAAATGAGTGAGGTCATGTGGTATTTCTCTTTCATTGACTGGCTTATTTCACTCAGCATGATGTTCTCTAGTTCTATCCAGGTTGCTGCAAATGATGAGAATTCCTTCTTTTTTATGGCAGCATAGTATTCCATTGTGTAGATGTACCATGATTTTGATCCAATCATCTGCTGACGGGCACCTAGGCTGTTTCCAGATTCTAGCTATTGTAGATTGTGCTGCTATAAACATAGGGGTGCATATAGACTTTCTGATTGGTGTTTCAAGTTCTGATTTTAACTTTTTAATTATTACATTTTTAGGTTCAATAAGCATTATTACTACTGCTATTTTAATTTTTTTAAGTGCCATTTTATTTTCACTTTATTTTACATTGGAATTAGTGTTCTTCATTATATTTTAATTTCTCATTTAACATTGTTTAACCCTATCTCAACACGACCTTTACACCACCACTCTCTATCTAACCTTTCCCCTTTTGCTATCCTGTTTATCTTAACCCTTTCCTGCTTTAGATTTTCCATACTATTTCTGTATCCACCCCTGCTAAAATGTCTACCCTACTTATATATCTAATTTCCAATCCCCTGTGCCAAGTGCATACTCACTCTTCTCTGAGCTGTATTAACTAGGAAAAAAAAATGTTTTCCTCACTGTGCTTTTGATACTGTTTGGGGGAATGTTGATTATATTGTATTTTTATGCTATTTAGTGAAGTATTTTGCTTATTCTTTTGGTGTTGCTGTTGCTTTGTATTTTCTTATTTGATTGGTTTATTTTTTTATTTCTGTTTTCCCTTCCTTTGCTGGAAATTAGGGGGTGTTGGAGATTGTATTATTCTCCAGGTACTGCTGCCAGCATTTGTTGGGGTTAGTGGTTGTTCAATTGAAATTCTCTCCCCATATATATAGTTTATTCCCCTTTTAGCTCTTATTCTCTTTCTCTCTCTTTCACTCTCTCTTTTTTTTTCTTCTCCCTATTTCCCAATTTCATTTTGACACTCCTTTAATATATATATATATATATATATATATATATATATATATATATATATATATATATATATCTTTTTCTTATCTTTTTTTTTTTGCAACCTCCCACTTCTCTTTTTACTCTTCCTCTTTCTCTCCTATCCCCTAATTTGCCTTTCCCTAGTGGTCACCTTTATTGGAGGTTATTAATATCGCAAATACATTTCTGTTCAGTGCCTTGTGTGTTGTACCTGGTTAGGTTGTGTTTTGTGCCTTTAAATCAACGCAGGAAAGAGAGATCTACATAACCAGACATCCTGAAAGGAGAGACCAAGGGGAGAAAAAGAAACAACCCAAAAATGAAAGAAAAGCAGGCATCACCAGAAAAGGATTAAAACGAGTTAGAGGCAAGCAACCTACCAGAGCAAGAATTCAGAGTAATGATCATAAGATGGATAAAAAGAATGGAAGACAAATTCGACAATATGAGTAAGACCCAAGAGGAAATGAAGAAGAACCAAGAGGAAATGAAGATGACTCAAGAAGAAATGAAAAATGATATCGCTACTATGAAGAACTCAATAGAAAGCATAAAGAGAAGACTAGAAGAAGCAGAGGACCGCATCAGTGAGCTAGAAGGCAAGATGGAAAAAAATACCCAATTAGAGCAGCTTCTAGAAAAAAAAAATTAAAAAGCAGGAGGAGAGCGTAAGGGAACTTTGGGACAATACAAAACAAAACAATATTAGAGTAATACGGGTTTCATAAGGAAAGGAAATTGAGGAAGACATGGAAAATGTATTTCAAGAAATAATGACAGAAAACTATCCTGACATAGAGAAGAAAAAACCCACACAAACCCAAGATGCTCGCAGAGTCCCAAGCAAAGGCCGATGCCAAGGCACATTATAATTAAACTGGCAAACACCAACGACAAAATAAGAATCTTAAAAGCAGCCAGAGAGAGACAGAAAGTTACATATAAAGGAACCCCCATCAGACTAGCAACTGATTTCTCAACACAAACTCATCAGGCCAAAAGGGAATGGGATGAAATATAAAAAGTCATGCAAAGGAAGGGTCTGAATCCAAGAATACTCTACCCAGCAAGGCTATCAATCAAAATTGAAGGTGAAATAAGGAGCTTCACAGACAAAAAAAAAAAAAAAAGACTAAAGGAATTTATCTCCACCAAATCAGCAATGCAAGAAATGCTAAAGGGTCTACTGTAAAAATAAAGAAATAGGAAGCAAAGAAGGAACACAGGAATATAGAATAAAAATGCATCAAATAAATACCTATCAATAATAACTGTAAATGTAAATGGATTAAATGCTCCAATCAAAAGACATAGGGTAACAGATTGGGTAAGAAAACAAGACCCATATATCTGTTGTCTACAAGAAACCCACTTCAGAAAAAAAGATGCACACAGACTGAGGGAGAAGGGATGGATAAAGGTTTTTAAGGAGGATGGAAATAAAAAAAAAAAGCTGGGGTAGCAATATTTATATCTGACAAATTAGACCTAAAAGTGAAGGACATAACAAGAGATAATGAAGGCCACTTTATAATACTAAGGGGAACAATCCAACAAGAAGAAATAACCCTGGTAAACATATATGCATCCACATGGCAGCACCCAAATATATATTAAAAAAATGATGGAGGACATTAAGGGAGAGATTAATAGCAATGCAATCATATTAGGAGGTTTTAATACTCCACTGTCACCTTTGGACAAATCATCAAAACAAAAAATCAGCAAAGAAATATCTATCCTAAATTACTCAATAGACCAGATGGAATTAATGGACATCTTCAGAACATTCCACCCCAAAGCCACAGAATATACCGTATTTTTCGTACCATAAGACACTCCGGACCATAAGACGCAGCAGTTTTTAGAAAAGGGAAATGAAGAAAAAAAGATTCTGAAACAAATAGTGTCCTAAAATATTTTATGTGCATTAAAACCCAACATCACAGTCATAAACACATGTAATCAACCCTGTAAAGTAAACAGCAGCATTTAGAACCATTTTAGAGCCAGGCAAGCACACAGAGACCACACAGAGCCGGGCAAATAAAAAAACTTTTTTTTTAAAGTATATGTGTAGGCTATATTTGGACCATAAGACACAGGGACTTTTTTCCCCCACTTCTGGGGGAAAAAAAGTGGGTCTTATGGTCTGAAAAATACGGTACATTCTTCTCAAGTGCACATGGGATAGACCACATGTTGGGACATAGGCAAAGTCTCTTCAAATTCAAGAAGACAGAAATCATATCAAGCATCTTCTCAGATCATAGTGACATAAAACTGGAAATTAACTACAATAAAAATAATCCAAAGAAATCAAACACATGAACACTAAACATGCTATTAAACAAGGACTGGGTTACCAGAGAAATTAAGGAAGAAATGAAAAATATCCTGGAAACAAATTACAATGAAAACACAACAATCCAAAATCTATGGGAAACAGCAAAAGCAGTTTTGAGAGGGAAGTTCATATCTCTACAAGCCTATTGCAAAAAATCAAGAAAAAATGGTAAAAAATTATCTAACTCTAAAACTCAAAGAGTTAGAAAAAGAGCAACAAGAAAAGCCCAGTGTTAGCAGAAGGAAGGAAATAATAAAAATTAGAGCGGAGATAAACGACACAGAGACCAAAGAAAGAATGCATAAGATCAACAAAACCAAGAGCTGGTTCTTTGAAAGAATAAACAAGATTGATGAACCTCTAGTGAGACTAACCAAGAAACAAGGAGAGAGGACCGAAATAAACAAAATCAGAAATAAAAGAGGTGAAATAACAACAGACCCCGCCGAAATACAAAGGATTGTAATAAAATAGTACCAACAACTCTATTCCAAAAAGTTGAACAACCTGGAGGAAATGGACATATTCCTAGAAAAATACAACCTTCAAAAACTCAATCAGGAAGAATCTAAAAATCTCAATAGACCAGTGACTTGAGAAGAAATGGAAACAGTCATGAAAAACCTTCCACCAAACAAAACCCCAGGCCAGATGGCTTCACAGGAGAGTTTTTCCAAACATTCAAGGAAGAACTAAAATTTATCCTCCTCAGACTATTCCAAAAAATTCAAGAGGAAGGAACATTTCCAAACTCCTTCTATGAAGCCAGAATCACCCTAATACCAAAACCAGATAAAGACAACTCCATGAAAGAGAATTACAGGCCAATATCCCTCATGAACTTAGATGCCAATGTCCTCAACAAAATTCCAGCAAATCGGCTCCAGCAGAACATCAGAAAGATCACACACCACGACCAAGTAGGATTTATTCCAGGAATGCAAGGATGACACAATATCCACAAATCAATAAATGTGATACATCACATAAACAAATTGAAAGATAAAAATAATATAGTCATATCGATTGATGCAGAAAAAGCATTTGATAAAGTCCAAAACCCTTTCCTGATAAAAACTATCAACAAGGTGGGAGTAGAAGGATCATACCTCAACATAATAAAAGCTATATATGATAAACCCACAGCCAACATCATACTCAATGGATAAAAACTAAAACCATTCCCTCTAAGAACAGGAACAAGACAGGGATGCCCACTCTCACCACTCCTGTTTGACATAGTACTGGAAGTATTAGCCATTGCAATTAGACAAGAAGAGGAAATAAAAGGCATCCAAATTGGAAAAGAAGTAAAGTTAAACTTATTTGCAGATGACATGATATTGTACATAAAAAAAAAAAAAACTCCATAAAAAAACTAATAGAGTTAATAGATGAATGTGGCAATGTAGCAGGATACAAAATTAATGCCAAGAAATCTATGGCATTTCTATACACCAATAGTGAACTTGCAGAAACAGAGACTAAAAAGGCAATCCCATTTACCATCACACCAAAGAAATCAATATACCTTGGAATAAACTTAACTACGGAGGTAGAAGACTTATAGGCGGAAAACTACACGATACTGAAAAAAGAGATAGAGGAAGATGTAAACAGATGGAAGAACATACCATGCTCTTGGATTGGTAGAATCAACATCATCAAAATGTCCGTACTTCCCAGAGCAATCTATAGGTTCAATGCACTCCCCATTAAAATATCAACGGCATATTTCACTGACCTAAAAAAAAAACTCTTCAAAACTTCATTTGGAATAAGAAAAGACCCCAAATAGCCACAGCAATCATGAGAAAGAAGAGTAAAGTAGGAGGGATCTCAATACCAGATTTCAAGCTGTATTACAAAGGCACTATTCTCAAAACAGCCTGGTACTGGCACAAGAACAGACATATAGATCAATGGAATACAATTGAGAACCCAGATGTCAACCCAAATCACTATGCTCAGTTAATATTTGACAAAGGAGGCACGAGCATACAATGGAGTCAAGAAAGTCTCTTCAATAAATGGTGTTGAGAAAATTGGACAGATACATGCAAAAGAATGAAACTAGATCACCAACTTACACCATACACAAAAATAAACTCAAAATAGATACAGGACTTAAACATGAGATGGGAAACCATAAAAATACTAGAGGCATCCACAGGAAGCAAAATCTCAGACATATGCCAAAAGAACTTCTTCACTGATAGTGCCCCCAGTGCAATGGAAGCTCAAGAGAAAATAAACAAATGGGACTACATAAAAATAAAAAGCTTTTTACAGCAAAAGAAACCATCAACAAAACAATAAGAAAGCCCACTGTATGGGAGAACATATTTGCAAATGTTATCACTGATAAAGGTTTAATCTCCAACATCTACAGAGAGCTTATACAACTTAATAAAAGGAAGATAAGTGACCCAATTAAAAATTGGGTAATGGATCTAAATAGAATCTTATCAAAAGAAGACAGAAGGAAGGCCAAGAGGCACATGAAAACATGCTCAAAGTCACTAATTATCTGAGAGATGCAAATCAAAACAACAATGCGGTACCATCTCACACCTGTCAGAATGACCAACATCAACAAATCAACAAATGACAAGTGTTGGCGAGGTTGTGGATTAAAAGGAACCCTCGTGCACTGCTGGTGGGAATGCAGACTTGTGCAACCACTGTGGAGAAGAGTATGGAGCTTCCTCAAAAACTGAAAATGGAGCTCCCATTTGACCCAGTAATCCCACTCCTAGGAATATATCCAAAGAAGCTAGAAACACCAATCAGAAAGGATATATGCACCCCTATGTTCATAGCAGCACAATTTACAATAGCTAGGATTTGGAAACAGCCTAGGTGCCCATCAGCAGATGATTGGATCAAAAAACCGTGGTACATCTACACAATGGAATATTATGCTGCCTTAAAAAGAAGAAATTCTCATCATTTGCAGCAACCTGGATAGAATTGGAGAACATCATGCTGAGTGAAATTAGCCAGTCAATGAAAGAGAAACACCACATGAACTCACTTATTTATGGATGATAAAGAACATTATAAACTGAAGAACCAAAAGATAGAGATAGAGACAGTAAAGCAACCAGCAGACTGTCAAATTACAGTGGGGAGGTTAGAGATATCTGGGGAGATAAGAGATCAGCCAAAGGACTTATATACATGCATTTAAGTACAACCAATGGACACAAAACTCTGTGGAGGGAGGGAATGTATGGGGGGGAGGCAATGGTATATGTATTATGGGTTGGCAGCTAAGTAATTGCGGGTTTCACACATATATGGCTTCAGTTGAATTTTTAGGTTTGCAGACGTAGTACAAATGTAAAACACATTTTGTTATTTGATAGTTGGCTATTCAGCTGTTAATCAGTAAAAAAAGTTTTTTGATCTGTTTTGTAGTTTTCGTTTGGCGTTCGTTGAAAAATGGAAAATCAAAAGGAACATTTTCGTCATATTTTGCTTTTTTATTTCCGCAAAGGGAAAAACGCATCGCAAGCTCATAAAAAGTTATGTGCTGTTTATGGTGACGAAGCCTTAAAAGAATGGCAGTGTCAAAATTGGTTTGCCAAATTTCGTTCTGGTGATTTTTCATTCAAAGATGAAAAACGCTCTGGTCGTCCAGTTGAAGTTGATGACGCCCTAATCAAAGCAATAATCAATTCAGACTGTCACAGTACAACACGTGAGATTGCAGAGAAGCTTCATGTATCACATACATGCATTGAAAATCACTTAAAACAACTTGGCTATGTTCAAAAACTCGATACATGGGTTCCTCACAAACTGAAAGAATCACAGTTAACGCAAAGCATGAGCAGCTGCGATTTGCTAAGGAAACGTAATGAAAATGATCCATTTTTAAAACGAATGATAACTGGCGATGAAAAATGGGTTGTTTACAACAATATCAAGCAGAAAAGATCGCGGAGCAGGCCAGGTGAACCAACTCAAACAACATCAAAAGCTGATATTCATCAAAAGAAGGTTTTGTTATCAGTTTGGTGGGATTACAAAGGAATTGTCTACTTTGAACTCTTACCACCCAACCGAATGATCAATTCTGATGTCTACATTGAACAACTAATGAAATTAAACAATGCAGTTGAAGAAAAGCGGCCCGAATTGACAAATCGAAAAGGTGTTGTATTCCATCATGACAATGCAAGGCCACACACATCTTTGGTCACTCGGCAAAAATTAATGGAGCTTGGTTGGGATGTTTTGCCACATCCACCATATAGTCCTGACCTTGCACCATCTGATTACTTTTTGTTTCGATCTTTACAAAACTCCTTGAATGGTAAAAATTTCAATAATGATGATGATGTCAAATCGTACCTGATTCAGTTTTTTGCTAATAAAAACCAGAAGTTTTTTGAACTTGGGATTATGATGCTGCCTGAAAGATGGCAAAAGGTCATTGATCAAAATGGGCAATACATTACAGAATAAAGTTATTTAGTTCCATGAAAAAATTGTCTTTGATTTTCTTTTAAAAACCGCAATTACTTCGTTGCCGACCCACAAAGATAATAATTGAATAAAAAAATAAAGAATAAAAAAGAGCACATTAAAAAAAATGTGCTGAAACTCCCATTTTTTTTTTGGATAGGATATGACACATTATGAAAGTTAAAGAGGTATAGCCTTGCTTTTCTTTCTAGGAGAATTAATATGAGAACCATTAATTTCATTCAACTTCTCAGTATGCTTCTCTAGAAACTTTGCAGTAATTACGTTTCCCCAGAAGTAAAACTAATGGGATTGTGACTACTCTTCAGTTGTATGAACTGTCAGTTATGAATGGCTATTGATGTGATTCTAGTAGAATTATACAAGTGTGCTACTCAGAAGTGATAGAAATTAAGAAATCAATGTAGCTACATGGGACTTCAGAAATTTTATTGTATTAATCATCTGATTAAAAAAGAACATGCATCCAAAAACGTAAACTTTGATAGGAATATATATATATATATATATATATATATATATATATATATATATATGTGTGTGTGTGTGTGTGTGTGTGTGTGTATGTGTGTGTGTGTGTGTGTGTGTGTGTATATGTATGTATATATATATAGCATATGAATATGTGAATATGTTTGGCAGTTAAGTGTTCAGATTGTAAAGATAATGATATGGGCAGAAGAAAAATAAATCTTTGGAGATTTAAGACACTTCTTATCCTGCCTGTGTAAATCTCTCTTTCCTTTATTATTGCAAAGAAATATCATCAGGATTGTGTCATTATTCCAAACCAATCAGATAATTTTATTTTTAAAAATATAAAAAGTTACAAACTGACTGGTTAAGTGAGTGAATATATTACTTTTCACACATGTGATTGGCACATGAAGTTACAACCTTATCTTTCTTTTTTAATATATTTTATTGATTTTTTACAGAGAGGAAGGGAGAGAGATAGAGAGCTAGAAACGTGGATGAGAGAGAAACATTGACCAACTGCCTCTTGCGCACCCCCGATTGGGATGTGCCTGCAACCAATGTACATGCCCCTGACTGGAATCGTACCTGGGGCCTTTCAGTCCGCAGACCTACGCTCTACCACTGAGCCAAACTGGTTTCAGCCAACCTTATCTTTCAATACTGGGCACTGTATGTCAGTATTAAAGCTTTCAATAATTAATATAATTGTTCCTATCCCTTTAAGGAAAGGTCTTACAAATTGTCATTACTAAATGAAATCATGTGTTATGAAGCATTGCTTTGAAACCCAGTTCACACTGGATATTACCAATCTTTTTAGTATACTTGGATTAATCATCAACTAACTGAGGCACAAGCTTTGTTATATTTATCATGTATAGCTTTTTGTTCACAATAGGTGCTCAGCTTATGCAATCTACATCCAATGTAAAATTACTTCTCCCTTAGTGAGAGCTGTCTTAAAAGTAATGTGAATGAAAAAGGGGCTCTGTAACTAATTTGACTGAAAATAACCTTACAGGACGATCTGATCATAAATTCCTAACTGGTATGGTGGTGATCACACCTCAGGCATATAACTTCTTTAGTAAAAGGATTATCTTTGCCCTAATCAAATCCTGTCTGTTAGTCAGACATGAGCAGTGTAAGGATGGTGGGCCATATATAGAACCTCACCAGGACAGAAAGCCCTGGATGCCTAACAAGTGGCAAAACTGGGAAAACAAGAGACCCCCAACCCCAGAGTAAACTATCCTCCCCTTTCATATCACTGGTCATGTGGTTTGGACCCCTGATTTTTCATATCACTTGTCAGGCTGTTTAGACCCCCAGACCTTTTCCTCCTTAAATGTAAGATCCAGGTCTCAGTTGTATTTCAGTTTCAGGCCCAGAAATTCAGCAAAACTAGACAAGTGATTATGGGGAGAAGGGGGAGTGCTCAGGATCAGCTACATTGACTAATGAATCCCAGCCCTAGCACCAAACAATCAGTGGAGACCAGGACTCTGAAAGAGGACACCTGGAGAGCTAAAAAATATTCTATTGAGACACTCCCCTCAGAACTCACTTAGGCTGCCACCTGCAAGAGAGAGATGAATACACTTAGGATGAAGGACCCAGTACATGCTCTCCCTCCAAGGAATATGCCAGTGCCATCCCCTATTCCTTCCTTCCTCCACAGGCACATATCCCCTAATCTCTAAGGGACCCCATGAAACTGCAACCAGGGGAGCAATGGGTAGTGGCAGCTCATCCCAGGCTAACCCCCTGAACCTGTTTCAAGACCCCTTTTTCTATAACTTCCCAGTGAGCCAAAGCAGCCCAGCATAGGCTCTCTTGTTGCTTCTTCTGTGCCCTTCCTTGTTTCACTGTCCTACGTATATTTTTGCTGCCATCATCAACCCAAAACCCATTGGCTCGGTGCCATGTAGTCTTTCCACTTGGATATCCCCATCCCCCTTTCCTTTTCCTTAAATACATTAAACTTTTCATTAATCACCAACTGAGATGGCTATTTAGCCTGCCCATACATCACCAACTTTAACCTTTCACTGTCCATTGTCCTTGTGCATCTAGGTTAGCATACATTTTAAATCTGAGTAATCCTCCTTTTTAGAACTTCAGAAGGTATAACCACCCTCAAGAACCTCAAGGGAGCACATCATATGTTTACTATCTGCTGCCTTGCTTTGTCCCACCTCCATGTAATCTTACTTATATTCCCTCCTTAATTCTAAACATATAAAAGAAGCTGCAAACTGTCCTTCTCTGGAATATTTTCTTGATCTGTTGAGACCTTGCTTTAGGTGTGTCCTCTATTTGGCTCAAATACACTATTATTAAAAATTCTCTTCAAGCTTTGACATTCCTTATATTGACAGTAAGAGAAATAATTAAAATGAGCATGCATGTGAATAAATGAAAATTTTTGGTTTTCTATTAATGTGTCAATGTAAGAAATGTTCAAACCTATAGAAAATTTTTGTAAGAATTTATTTGAGTCAAAATTATGACATATGCCAAGGAGCAAGATTTCAAATGTTCTCAAGAATAACAGTTTTTGGAGAAACCAAGATGGCAACATAGGTAAACAACTAAACTTGCTGCCTTGCAAACCACTTTAAAACTACAACTAAAAGATAAACAGGTATCATCCAGAACCACAGGAAGGCTGGCTGAGTGGAAATTCTACAACTAGAAGGAAAGGGAAAAGCACACAGAGACTAGGAAGAGGAGCAGAGGTGCAGATGTGAAGTGCAGAGGTATGGAGGCTCACATGCGGAAAGATCTGCCAAATGTTGTCTTTTTCAATTGGGAGGGACACAACCTTCTGACTGCTCTGAACTCCAGTTCCGGGCAAGACTCTGGGGACTCAGACTCATATGGGGAGAAACTGGACTGTCTGGCATCAGGTAGAACTCGAGGGTGGCTTTTTCTCAGAGGTGCTTGCAGCAATCATTATTCCTGCATGGTGCCACGGGACACAGAGACACAGGACCTCTTCCAGTTAGGGATGATGGTTAGCCATTGCTGTTTGTTGAGTTTCAGGAAACTCAACCCTGGTGATTTTCTGAAACTCAACCCTGCCCAATTTGTGCTCAGAAGCTTTTGCATATGAATGGCCTGGCCCTTTGAAATCTGAAACCTAAAGTACTGCAACTGGGTCAAAGAACCTCAGAGCCTCCAAAAGAAGACCCAAGATTGGACAACAGGGGCCTCATCTGGACACCTCCAAACTCCAAACAAAGAGAAGGAATCTGCAGATATCTCTGTAGCTCCTATTGGGTGGCCTCTCTCCTTGGAGATCCAAGAGCCAATGTACCTAGTGGTCAGAGAGAGATCATCTAGACTACAACTCTTCAGATCCATAAGAGACACACTCAGGGGGCAGACTCAGTGAGTGCCAAAGCCCCACTGAAGCAAGTCTTGTCCCATAAGGGTGTCTCCAGCACAGAAGTTCTCCCAGCATAGATACAACTGATCCTCACAGTCAATTGGCCTGGAGGTCAACTCTTCCCAGTGATACCAACAACAACCAAGGCTTAACTACAAAAGACTGTGAACACAGCCCACAAAGGGGTACACCAAGAGTGTCCACCTCAGGTAATTAGGGAGGCTGAGCCACTGGGCCCTATAGGACACCTAGCACACAAAGCCACACTATCAACACAGGGAAGCATCCAAAATGTGGAGACAAAGAAACAGGTCACAGATGAAAGAAATGGAGGAAAGCAAACTGCTGGATATAGACTTCAAAACCATGGTTATAGGTTACTCAAGAATCTTCTAGAAACTGCCAATAAATTTAGTGAGACCCTTGAGGATATGAAAAAGGACCAATTAGAAATTAAGTATACACTGACTGAAATAAAGAATAATATATAGAGATCCAACAGGAGAATCAAGTTAAAGATTTGAAATATGAAGAAGCAAAAAACACCCAACTGGAAGAGCAAAAAGAAAAAAGAATTAAAAAAAAATGAAGATAGTGTAAGGAGCCTCTGGAACAATTTCAAGCATACCAACATACAAATTATAGGTGTTCCTGAAGAAGAGAGAGAGCAAGATACTGAAAACCTATTAGAAGAAATAATAACAGAAAACTTCCCCTACCTTGTGAAAGAAATAGACTTCTAATTCTAAGAAGTGCAGAGAACCCCAAACAAAAGGAATCCAAAGAGGATCAAACCAAGATACACATAATTAAAATGCCAAGGGCAAAAGACAAAGAGAGAATATTAAAAATAGCAAGAGAAAAACAGTTAGTTACCTACAAGGGAGTACCCATATGACTGTCAGCTGATTTCTCAAAAGAAACTATGCAGGCCAGAAGGGATTGGCAATAAATATTCAAAATGATGAATAGCAAGAACCTACAACCAATATTACTCTACCAGCAAAGCTATCATTTAGAATTGAAGGTCAGATAAAGAGCTTTACAGATAAGAACAAGCTAAAGGAATTCATCACCATCAAACCAGTATTATATGAAATGCTAAAGGGTATTCTTTAAGAAGAGGAAGAAGAAGAAAAAGGTAAAGACAAAAACTATGAACAACAAAGTGACAGCAAATACATATCTATCAACAAGTGAATCTAAAAATCAAGTGAGAGGGAGAAACCAAGATGGCAGCATAGGTAACCGCCTCAATGCACCCTCACACAACAATTTCAAAAAATACAACTAAAACATAAAGTGGACATTATCAAGAACTACAGGAAAGTTGACTGACTGGAAATTCTACAACGAGAAGGAAAGAGAAAACCAGAAGGAAAATCAGAGGAGCTGTAAAAGCCTAAGGTACAGAGACACGTTGCATGCATGGAGAGGATGGAGCTGGAGAGAAGGGGCAGCTGAGTGCCTGGCTGGCATTCCCTAGCAGGAAGGAGATAAAAGCTCCGGACTGTGCTGAACTCCAGTTCCGACAGCACTGACCCCCTCATTCTGAGCAAGACCTTGGGGACCCAGACACATACAGAGGGGATCTGGGCTGTAAGGGGGAAGCTCGGGAGCGGCGAAAGGCAGAGCCCCGGAGTCTCGCACATTATGCGCAGAGGACTGGCTGTTGACTGTGCTGCTAGATTGCCCTAGCGGGAAGGAGACAAAAGCTCTGGACTCTGATGAGCCCCAGTTCTGACTGCACTGAACCCCAGTTCTGGGCGAGACCCTCGGGCCCCAGGCTCATACAGAGGGAATCTGTGCTGTAAGGTGGAAGCTCAGGAGAGCAGCGAAAGGCAGAGCTCCTGAGCGGTGCACATTTCGCTCACAGAGGACAGACTGTTGATTGAGCTGCTGGATTACCCTAGCTGGAAGGAGACATAAGCTCCAGACTGCTCTTAACCCCACTTCCAACTGCACTGAACCCCAGTTGTAGGCTTGTTGGGGGAGAGACTAGATTGTCTGGTAGCGGGCGAAACTCTAGGGCACCTTTCTCTCAGAGGTGCTTGCAGCGAGTACCAAAGGACACTAAGGAACACTGAGACTCAGGAACCTCATAGGGAGGGGCTAACCGGAAGCCAATGCTGTAGGCTCCACCATGAAACTCCTCCCCATCCAAGCTGAGCACAAGTCTAATCAAATAAGGCTGTCTCCTGGCATAGATACAGCTCATCCTCCCACCCTACCAATCAAGGAAGCAATGAAAATGCTGAGACAAGGAAACAGATCACAAACAAAAGAAATGGAAGACAAAAAGCGACTGGATATAGAGTTCAAAACCATGCTTATAAGGCTTTTCAAGAATCTCCTAGAAAAGGGCGAAGACCTATGAAGACATGAAAAGGGATCAACTAGAAATAATAAAGGATAAACTAGAAATAAAGAATACATTCTCTGAAATAAAAAATATTATACAGAGTCCTAAAAACAGAATGGAAGACCACAAGAATCAAGTCAAAGATTTGAAACACAAAGTGCCAGAGGACACTCCTCCACAGAAGCAAGAAGACAAGAGAATCCAGAAAGTTGAAGATAGTGTAAGAAACCTCTGAGACAACTTCAAGCAAACCAACATCAGAATTATGGGCATCCCAGAAGATGACAGAGAGCAAGATACTGAAAACATATTGAAAGAAAGAGTGACAGAAAACTTCCCCCACCTGGTTAAAATCAAGTGAATAAAAAGTCTGATGAACAGAATAAACTGGTGAATATAATGGGATCAGGGGCATAGCAATGGAGTGCACTGACAATTCTCACAGAATCTTATTAATCCAATTCCTGTGGGGGTGTGGGAAGAGACTGAACAAAAATCGTACACCTATGATGAGGACAGTGGGGGTGGGGTAAGGGCAGAGGGTCGGGTAGGAACCCGGTGGAGGGGAGCTATGGGGAAAAAAAAGAGGAACAACTATAATAATCTGAACAATAAAGATTTATTAGAAAAAAGAATAACAGTTTTTCAGATCTTTTTATGCATTTGAAATTAAGGAGGGCATGGAAGGAAAATTACATGGAGTTGGGGAAAAACAAGGCAGGAATTGGATTAATAAGATTCTGTGCTCTCTTGAGGGTGGCTATAGCTTATCTGCATGGAAACAATAGATAGGGCTTGGTTAAGGCAAATATAAACCTTTTACTAGAAAGTTATATGTCCGGAGCATGACTACCCATCGTGACTTTCCCAGGGAGAAATTTATGATCAGATCATCTGTGAAGTTACTTTCCATAGAACCCCCTTGTTTTGATCTATAATGAAAATTCCAAAGATGAGTCTGTGTTCAGATAATACTGGTCTGAGAATCAATATTGCAGGGTCTTCTCTCATATATTATATTGATACCATTGTATTAGCTAATTATTAATAGCAGGAAGGGAGCAAAGGAAAGGCCAGACTTTATAGGTATGTCATTTGGGCAGCTTCACTAGGAAACTGCAACTTTGCACTTCCCAGGGAACCACCAGCCAAGTCCCCACAGATCATTGGGGGAAGGTATGCAACGAAAGGGAACTAGATGCATGTGCAGTGTAATTGTGGTGACTAGGGAAGGTATCTGTCAGTCATACATGGGAACAGAGATCATTGGCCAGAATAGGTGTGGCCACTGCAATCCTGGGAAAATTTGTGACTACATAATCTGAATGAAGGGGTTAGTTCTCTCTTATTGTTCTTAGCTCATGGGCTCTCTTCTATTTTCCTCCTTGCATTCACCCATATGACTCATGACCTTGCAGACCCCACATAAAATAGACTGATGGACTAAGCTAGCCTGATGCTGGATTGGACAGTGCAGACATGAACTGGACACTGTCTCTGATTCTAGCCTTATTAAAGCCACAGCTATACTTCTTCTATGGTGGGACTGAGAGAAAGAGGAACTTGGAAAACCAGTGGTGTAATTCCAAATAAATAAAGCTTTCTACAATACCTCCTGTGAGAGTCTCAGAAAATTCCTTTTCTCTGGATATCATAAGAAATCCACCCCTACTAGCAACATGTGCATATGAGGACCTGTCACCTCCCACATACTCTGATAACAGTGTGAGTCATGGTACTCCAGAAAGCAGGATTAGTAGGGGAGAGAGAGAGAGAGAGAGAGAGAGAGAGAGAGAGAGAGAGAGAGCGAGAGAGAGAGAGAGAGAGAGGGAGATTGAGATTATTGGAATTGGTTCATGCTGTTATGGAAGACAAGAATTTCCACAATCTGTTTTCAATCCAGACCCTGAAGGGATTGGGTATTGCCCACCCAGACTGGTGAGAGCAGACCTTTTTACTGTCAGATTCAAATGGTAATTTATTCTAGAAAAACACTCATGGACACACCCAGAAATAATGTTTTATCAGATATCTGGGCATCCCTTAGTCCAGTCAATAAATATACAATATATGTCACATATATTTATATTTATACTAGATGTCCAGTGCACGCAATTCATGCACTTGGGTGGGAGAGGGGGTCTTTTAATCCAGCCTGTGACCTCTCACAGTCTGGGAGACCTCAAGGGATATCTGACTGATGGCTTAGGCCCACTCCCTTAAGAGTGCACTGACCACCAGGGGGCAGCTCTTACATTCAGCATCTGCCCCTGGTGGTCAGTGCACATCATAGTCACCAGTCATTCTGCCATTTGGCCTATTTGCATATTAGCCTTTTATTATATAGGATACATATAGCCTATATAATAAAAGGCTAATATGCAAATTGTCCCATTGGGAGTTTGACTGACCAGGAGTTCGACTGCTCACTATGACATGTGCTGACCACCAAGGGGTGGTGCAGAATGAAGAAAGGTGTCAACCAGCAGCCAGCAGCCAGGGAAAGGAAGGCCCCAGTTGGCCCTGATTGCTGGCCAGGCCTAGGAAACCTACCCATGCACAAATTTCATGAACCGTGTCTCTCATATCATAATATATAAAAAGCCAGAAGCTGTCACAACTGGAGAGAAAAAATGGACTGACAACCAAACACAGGCTACATGGAGCAACCAGGTTGACAGCGTTGTTAATGAGGGACAAAGGACTGAATAAGCAGGCTGTGTGGGGAGACCAGACCAGTAGGGGGGTTAGTGAGGGACAACCAAACAACTGAACAGCAGGCTGCATGGGATGACCAGGCCAGCATAGGAGGGCAGTGTTGGGCAACCAGGTTGGCAGAGGGCAGTAAGGAGCAACCAGGCTGGCAGGGAGGGCAGTTAGGGACAACCAGGCTGGTGGGGGGCAGTTGTGGGTGACCAGGCCAACATGGGCGGGTAGTTGGGGGTGACAAGGCTGTCAGGGGAGTAGTTAGGGGTGATCAGGCAGGCAGGCAGGTGAGCAGTTAGGAGCCAGCATTCCTGGATTGTGAGAGGGATGCCTGTCTACTGGTTTAAGCCCAATCCTTGCTGTCAGACATCCCCTGAGAGGTCCCAGATTAGAGAGGGTATAGGCTGGGGTGAGGGGATCCCCCTGTGCTTTTCGTTCACTGGGCTTCTAGTATAATATATAAATGTATATATACTATATATATCTAGCTCTGTCACCATTTTTCAACTCTGATTATCTCATTGGCTTCATTATCTTCCGCTGCAGACAGGTATTCTCCAAATGGCAGAGAATATAGCCATAAGTAATTAAGCAACTCCATGTCTCAGGGAAGGGATTTGGAGATCCTAGCTTGCATATTCATCCCTGGACTGACCACTGTAGTTAATGAGAGGATAATCTCAAATACTTTTCATCATCTCCACCACTTGGTATTATCAGTCTCTTTGATTTTATCTTTCTAATAGGTTTGTAGTGGTTATATATATTTAAAAAAAATAAGAAATGTATAGTGAATGTTCTATTGTGAGTGTCAAAAAATGGTTTATCTGGCCTATTGGATGATCTATTATATTGATAGATTTCCTAGTGGAGTATCTTCCTTGCATTCCTAAGATAAACCTTACTTGATCATGGTAAGTAGTTTTTATTTTATTATTATTATTATTATTATTATTATTATTATTGCATTTTCTTTGCCAGTATTTTATTCAAGGTCTTACCGTATTTCCCGGCATATAAGACGACTTTTGAAATGAAAAATGTCAACCGAAAATTGGGGGTCGTCTTATATGCCGAGTATATCCCGAAAAACGTCTCGATATGCAGCTAAACAAATTTTCCAACTCGATCCTGAAAATCGTCTGGATATGCCGCTAAACAAATTTTCCAACTCGATCCCGCACCAATCACTGCAAGGCTGCTCATTAAAAAATTAATTAAAAAAAGAATTGGTGTTGCCTTGGAAGTGGGGGGTAGTCTTATACAGCGAATATAGGCCTAAACCTATGTTTTAACTGTAAAATTAGGGGGTCGTCTTATATGCCGAGAAATACGGTACATCTCTGTTCGGAAGTGAAATTAATCTCTTTTGAACTATAATCATCAGAATTTATTAGGAGGTGTTGAAGAGAAAACCACAGGTCCAAAATGGCATGATACCAAACCTAGATTTAACACTTGAGTTAACTGCAGTTTTAACCTCTCCCAGAAACTCATATGGAATTCTCTGAGAGACACCAATGAGGTAATCTGTCAGTTAGGCCCTCTCTATTATCCATAAAAAGAAGAGGCAATCTGCATGATAAAAATGCTTCCTACCCTTGTCATTGTGACTCTATTGGCTGAGCTGTCTGGTGCACTGTAAGGTCACTGGTTCAATTCCTGGTCAGGGCATATGCCCAAGTTGCAGGTTTGGTCCCCTAAAGGAGGTAACAAATCGATATTTCTTTTTCATTCTCCCTTCCCCTCTCTCAAAAAATCCATAAAAACATATATATTTTTTAAACCTTCCTATTTTCCTCACCCCATTCCATCCCTCAAAAAAAGTTATCCAGGCCACGCATCCCTAAATTCTCTTTTCTTTTGTTGATAGCTTCCTTGTCCCACCCTCCTATAAATATATTCCATTGTGTACAGCTCCTCTGAGAGACCTTCTAGTTGGTAGATGGGTGCTATCTGAATCATGAATTGTTTAATAAAACCAATTAGACCTTCAAATTTACTCAGTTGAATTTATCTTAATAGATGTTTTTACTCTAACTTTGTAAAATGCAGTAAGTAGCTATTTTAAAGCGTTCTTAAAAAACAAGTGTAATTATCTGGGCTTGGGGAATCTTTGGAGATGCCAGATTTGGTCTTAAAATATTGGTATTTAGGATGATGGTGAAATCAAAAGCTCTATTTTATAGTTTGAAATGACACTGTTCAGGTAATTCTTGGAAACTAGAGGCCTAGTCACTTTTTTTTGCTGGTGAGAGCAGGACATGCAGATATAGGAGAAAAAAAGAGGAGTAGGAAAGAA
Source organism: Pipistrellus kuhlii (assembly GCF_014108245.1). Taxonomy (NCBI): domain Eukaryota; kingdom Metazoa; phylum Chordata; class Mammalia; order Chiroptera; family Vespertilionidae; genus Pipistrellus; species Pipistrellus kuhlii. Next base: position 35,816,445 of record NW_023425471.1, read on the forward strand.
TTAGAGATTCCAATTGCTTGTACTGAAAAAACCTTTAAGATGATAGGCAACTCTCAAATTTATGAAGTTTCTGTGAATCCATGGGTTGTCCTGAAATGCAACAGTTAGGTGTTTAAAATAATTTTAACCTCATTCAATATTGCAGATATTTCAAATACACTTAATGTACATTTTGACAAACTTTTAATTACCTGATATAAGGAAAGATAGGGACATTACAGAGTTCATATGAACTTCTATGTATTTGTTTGGTACCAACTGTTAGGAAGGCAGAGTCACATGTTTGGGAAGAATCAAAGTTGATTATTTATAAAGTCTCTGTGGGAAGACTCCAGAGGACTACAGATCAAAATGCAAGTCAGGGCTTTGGCTTTTCCAATTATGAAGAAATGAATGTGTCAGCCTGGTGTGTGCCCTTGTAAGATACATTTCCAGAGGCCACACATCTCATAGTCTCTAAGGGACTCAGCAGGGCAAGGTACTCAAGGATTGTGAAAACCTAGCGGCCATGATTCTGCACTGATAGCCCACAGCCTTGCTCCCCCTCACCTCTTTTATCTCTTAGAGAGTGACATTTCCTTCAGTCTCTTTGACCTGCTGTTTTTGCAGCTGCCTCCCAGGGAAATGTGGAGGCAGGAGAATAGTTTGAAATTACAGAGCTTTTGGTGAAGAAATAGGTCTCTAAGTTAATATTTTAACTAGAGTGCTATGATTTCTTATATTTGCTATTCTAAGATTCTAGGACATAGTGGGGGTTTTTAAGCTTTATATGTATGAGAAGATTGTAACAGGCACTTTTTGAATCACTGTCTGGTACATACCGTAGTTAGGTTCAGTAAATAATTACGTGAATATAAGAATGATGGAAATAAACAATTTTATAATGCATTAAAATAACCCAATTATATCAATATATGTGGCTTTTTAAAATGTTTTTGTTGATTTTAGAGAGAGATTAAGAGAGAGAAAGAGAGAGACAGAAACATTTGATGAGAAACATAAATAGCTGCCTCCTGCACTCTCCTTACTTGGGATCAAGCCCAAAACCCAGGCATGTGCCCTGCTCTGGAATCAAACTGGTGACCTCATAGTGCATGGGAAGATGCTCAACCAACTGAGCAACACTGGCCAGGGTCCAATTATTTGGTAAATAATTTATCCTAAGAAAAATATAAAAACAGCTCTTATATATTCTAGATAGATAATTTTATGAATATAATCTTTCTCTTCATTTATCTCTTTTAAATATTTATTGCTCACTCATTTATTTACCCTGCTATCTTTTTTCCTTTACACACACATACACCACCACTCACATATACATATATATATATATATATATATATATATATATATATATAGAGAGAGAGAGAGAGAGAGAGAGAGAGAGAGAGAGAGATGTAATAATGAGGATTTTTTTCAATAGATGGAGTTATACATATGTTGATATATATATATATATGCGATTTGATATGTATGCTATTTTGTTGTATTGACAACAAGCTTCAAAACTTCACATTGCAAATTTCCTGAGGGTGTTAACATCATAGATATTTTTATACGTAAAAATGTAGAATTCCATGCCAAAAAAAGAGCATTTGCAGGAAGTTTTAATTCATTACTTATTTTGAAGAAAAGTGCTGCTGAAAGTTATCATATAATTCAGGAAGCTTATGGTGAATATGCTCCATCTCAAGATACTTGTGAATGCTGGTTTAAATGCTTTAAAAGTGATTATTTCTATGTGAACTTCCAGGTCAACCAAAAAAGTTTCAAGACCAACAATTACAAGTATTATTGGATGAAGATTCGTGTCAAACTCAAAAACAACATTCAGAAAGATTAAACATTGCTCAGCAATTTCTGATTGTAAGCAATGGATAAGATTTTAAAGGAAGGAAAATGGGTGCCACATCAACTAAACTAGATCACCAACTTATACCATACAAAAAATAAACTCAAAATGGATACAGGACTTAAATATAAGACAGGAAACCAAAAAAATACTAGAGGCATCCACAGGCAGCAAAAACTCAGACATATGCCAAAAGAACTTCATCATTGATACTGCCCCTAAGGCAATGGAAGCTAAAGAGAAAATAAACAAATGGGACTACATCAAAACAAAAAGCTTTTTTACAGCAAAAGAAACCATCAACAAAACAATAAGAAAGCTCACTGTGTGGAAGAACATATTTGCAAATGTTATCACTGATAAAGGTTTAATCTCCAACATCTACAGACAGCTTATACAACTTAATAAAATAAAGATAAATGACCCAATTAAAAAATGGGTAATGGATCTAAATTGAATCTTCTTAAAAGAAGACAGAAGGAAGGCTAAGAGGCACATGAAAACATGCTCAAAGTCACTAATTATCTGAGAGATGCAAATCAAAACAACAATGTGGTACCATCTCACACCTGTCAGAATGCCCAACATCAACAAATCAACAAACAACAAGTGTTGGTGAGGTTGTGGAGAAAAAGGAACCCTCCTGCACTACTGGTGGGAATGTAGACTGGTGCAGCCACTATGGAGAACAGTATGGAGCTTCCTCAAAAAACTGAAAATGGAGCTCCCATTTGACCCAGTAATCCCACTCCTAGGAATATATCCCAAGAAGCTAAAAACACAAATCAGAAAGGATTTATGCACCCCTATGTTCATAGCAGCACAATTTACAAAAGCTAGGATTTGGAAATAGCCTAGATGCCCATCAGCAGATGATTGGATCAAAAATCCATGGTACATCTACACAATGGAATACTATGCTGCCATAAAAAAGAAGAAATTCTCATCATTTGCAGCAACCTGGATGGAATTGGAGAACATCATGCTGAGTGAAATAAGCCAGTCAATGAAAGAGAAACACCACATGACCTCACTCATTTATGGATGATAAAGAACATTATAAACTGAAGAACCAAAAGATAGATATAGAGACAGTAAAGCAACAAGCAGACTGTCCAATTACAGAGGGAAGGATGGGGAGATCTGGGGGAGATAAGAAATCAACCGAAGGACTTGTATACATGCGTATAAGTACAACCAATGGACACAAACCTCTGGGGAGGGGGGGCAATGGTATATGTACAAAGATAATAATTTAATTAAAATTTAAAAAAAGAATATAATGAAAAGCAAAAAAACAAACAAACCAACAAACAAACAAAAGACAAATAGAAAACCAAAAAGTCATCAGTAAAATGTTGCTTCAATGGCATGAAAGAAAATTGGGTTTTTTTTGCATCTAATTGTGACTAGAGATGAAAAGTGGATTTATTTTGAGAATCCCAAAAGCACAAAATCATGGGTTGATCCAGGTCAACCATCAACATCGACTGCAAGGGCAACTCACTTTGGATAGAAGACAATGCTCTGCATTTGGTGGGATCAGGAAGGTGTGGTGCATTATGAGCTTCTAAAACCAGGTGAAACCATTAATACTGAATACTACTGACAACAAATAATCAATTTGAACCATGCTTTCATCATAAAATGACCAGAATGGGACAAAAGACACAACAAAGTAATTTTGCTTCATGATAATACACCATCAAACACTACAAAACCAGTTAAAGACGTATTTAAAGATCTTGCCTAAGAAGTATTAACCCACCCACCGTATTCACCAGACCTTGCTCCTTCAGATTACCACTTGTTCTGATCGAGGGCACCCACACTTTCTGAGCAGCACTTCAAAATGTATGAAGAAGTGGAAAATTTGGTCTCTGAATGGTTTGCCTCAAAACAAGAAAAGTTCTATTGGGACAGTATCCAAAAATTACCTGCAAGATGGAGGAAATGTGTAGCTAGCGATGGATATTACTTTGAATAAAGCACTTTTGATGTTTCTCTTGAAATTATCGGGTTTTCTTTGATTACAAAATCCACATTATTAACTGATACACCTAGTAATTGTGTAGATGCATAATCTTTCAATTCCGTGTGTGTGTGTGTGTGTGTGTGTGTGTGTGTGTGTGTGTGTGTGTGTTTAAGTCCTTGCCTGAGAATATGCTTTTCATTGATATTAGAGAGAGGAAGGGAGAGAAAAAAGATAAACATTGATGTGAAAGAGATACATCGATTCATTGCCTCTTGTATAAGCCTCAACCAGGGACCAAACTTGCAACCTGCGTATGTGCCCAGACTGGGATTCTAACTATCTTTCAGTGTATGGGATGATGCTCTATCATACTAAGCCATACAGGCCAGGTCTTTTTTGTTGTTGTTGTTCTTTATAATTCACTTCTCTTTCAGTCCTCCTCTGTATTTCTCTTTTCTTTTTTTCTTCCCATTTTCACTTTTATTTTTTATGTTCACCTTTCTAAGGCCCATATGTCTCTATGGTTTCTCTCACTCCTTTTCCACACCAGTCACCAGTCTCTCTTGCTTCATATTCTTCCTATTCCCCCCCATCTTTCTTCTTTTTCTTCACACTGCCTCCCTCCCCCATTTCTCTCATAGTAGAAACACACACACACACACACACACACACACACACACACACACACTCACTTTACCCATCCTCATCCCCATATTTTCCTCCTTCCCCTTGTGGATAAAACTAACAGATTTTCCTCTCCTGCTATCACTATATCACTACTAGGTTCTCTCAGTGTCATAATCTCTCTCAGGATGTCTTTGTCTCTCTTTTTCTGTGTCTTTATCTCATCTGCTTCTATGGTGTTGCATCCTTTTTGCTTAAGAACCTCTCATTTTCATACACATTTTTCTGAGTCTCTCTGCCTTTGACTGTCCTCTTTCTTTTTTCTCTACTGCATTTCTCTCTCTAACTGGTAAACTCCTTCCACTACTCTGACTAGACATATCACGGCCTCTGTATAGCCTGCTGTGATCTCTAGGAAAAATAATTGGCACTTTTTTCTTCCCCAGCACTCATTCACATCTCCATAACACATGTATCATAATGTACCACTTATTTATTTCTGAGTACTAGGCAGAGTGGACATTGCTGTTGCATGGGACAGTGAGGACTATGGGAAGGAACAAACCTGTATTTGTATTCTAGCTGCACCAGTTGGACAAGTTTCTTAACCACTGTAGGCCTATTTTCCGAAATAGTAATTATAAGGTGAAACATATAATTTATTATTTAAACTGAAATGTGCTTGAAAGTGAAAGGATATTCTAAAAATAGTTAAATAGTAATTTGAAATATTTATTTATTATTGACCAACAGATTGGTTTTATTTTATTAATGGGTTTGCAAGATAGTTTTATACAAAAACCCTTCAAAAAATAAAACCTCTCTGCCAAAACCGGTTTGGCTCAGTGGATAGAGCGTTAGTCTGAGGATTGAGGGGTCCCAGGTTCCATTCTGGTCAAGGGCATGTGCATTGGTTGTGGGCACATCCCCGGTAGAGGGTGTGCAGGAGACATCTGGTGGATGTTTCTCTCTCATTGATGTTTCTAGCTCTCTATCCCTCTCTCCCTTCTTCTCTGTGAAAAATCAACAAAATATATATATTAAAAAAATAAAACTCCCTAAAAATAAAAACACTTATTAAAAGCAAATTAAAAAGAATCCTAATATATTGATTACCTGAATCACCACTGTAATCAAGATGTAAAACATTAATACTATAAATGATTTCCAATTAATCCTCTCCCTGTTTCCCTAACTCCAGGCAAAAGTTGTTCTTTTTCCTATTACTACAAAAATAGTTTTTCCTATTGTAAAACTTCATATAAATGGAGTCATACACATGTACTTCTTTGTCTTCTTTCACTCAGTGTAATGATCCTATATAATAAAAGGCTAATATTCAAATAGACAGAATGAGAGTACAACCGAACAATTGAACAATTGGTCACTATGATGTGCACTGACCACCAGGGGCCATGCTCAGAACATGGTGGGCATCAGTAGCAGGAGGCAGAGTGTGGAACATGGCAGGCATTGGCTGTGGTGGGATGGTGGAGCAGATGAGTGGGGCGCTAGACCAAGGGAGGGTGCCAGTTTCTGTCATCAGGGTGAGCAGTGTGGCCCCAGTCCCGCCCAGTGCTCACACCTGTTGCCAGCACCAACTCTGCTCACACCTGCTGCCAGTGCCAGAGATGCTGCTCGAACCCACTGTCGGCACACAGCCCTGGGCCCAATCTCTCAGCACCATCAGTGGGTGAAAGCAGCAGCTACCAACCCTGATTGCCCCTCAGGGCTTCTCTATATCCCCCTGTTCCTGAGGAGCAATCGGGGCTGGCAACTGCCTCTCACACCTGCTGCTGGCAACGGATCCACTTGCACCTGCTGCTGTCACTGGCCCCAATTGCTCCACATCATAAACAGGTGCAAGGAGGACTGGTGCTGTCAGTGCATGGGAGCAGTGGTGGCAGAAGAGGTGGTGGCAGGAGGGGCTGGGTAGGGATGCAGAGTTTGGACCAAGACCTACCCCTGTGCCCACTGCAGCCTTGCAGCCCACAGTTTCTTTCAAGGTGTACGAGTTTGTACACTGGGACCCTAGTGTTATAATAAAACTCTGTAAACACTGCATGGCCTCTCCTCTGTATGTTTGGGACATTTCCTATGTCATAACCACAAAAGTCAGCTACAACTTTTCTGATACCAGTGCACATGTCCCGAGTTATTATCAACAGACTGCAAAAGCTCCACTGGGGTGGGTAGTCTACATACATAGGGGGACACTGAGCAACTCTTCCCAGACATTCACATTGTCCCCTCTTTGCCCACTCCTCCAGGGCAACCTAGGGAAACAGCCTCCTAATGTTTTCTCTACAAGGCTTTACAGGAAGCAGAACAGAGATGATAAGCAGAAGGCAAATCAGAGTAATCAAGACTGAATCTGTTGTGTCTGGGGATCTTTGTACTGGGGTTTATCCCCTTTTCTCCCAGATAAGGAAGCACTGGAAGCTGGATTTCCGCCCTTTCTCAACTCACATTACTAAACAGAGTAGCTCATTCCCCAAGGGACAATAAGTTCACAAGTCAAAATAAGAAGTATGAGTATCACAATTAAAAAAATTGAACTGGATACAATTTTGAAATTTGAAAACCATATAATCCAAAACAAATATTATTCACTAGAGGCCAGGTACACGAAATTCATGCATGGGGGAGGGGTTGTCCTTCAGACCAGCCTGCACCCTCTCCAATATGGGGCATCCCTCTCACAATCCAGAACTGCCCAATCAATGCCTAACTGCTTCCCTGCCAGCCTGATTGCCCCTAAATGCCCTTCCCTGCCGACCTGATCACTCCTAACTGCCCTTCCCTGGAGTCCTGGTCACCCCCAACTACCCTCCCCTGCTGGCCCGGTCACTCCTAAATGCCTGCCAGCTTGGTCACCCCTAACTGCCCTCTCCTGCAGGCCTGGTCTCCCCCAACTGACCTCCTTTGCCAGGCATCTTGTAGTGGTCATCTTGTGTGCACATGGGGGCAGCCACCTTGTGTGTTGGAGTGATGGTCAATTTGCATATTACTTCTTTACTATATAGGATTATTCTACTAAACAAAGGCAATAATTTTCTAGATTTCTTTCTAGGCCTTCTTTTCTCTGTGGACTTATTTGTGTTTATATGAGAAAATTCTAAAATTTTGTTTCCTGCCTTTTAAAGACATATCATTATAGAAAATGCTTTCCATCATATTGGAAAGTTGATTATCATTTTTGGATAGCATACGAGACTATCAAATCAATATGACAACTTTAATTTTATTATTTTTTAAAACTTTAAATGGGCATTTTCAAACACACATAGAAATAGAGAATACAGTATAATGAATTCCCAAGTTTTGGCAATTAACCACATTTAAACAATCTTGTTTTCATTTATGCCAATGATATTTTTTAAATAGAGCATTTTCATTTTAAACAGAAATATTTTAAATTCCAGACATAGTTTTATTTTCAAATACTTCCAAATGTATCTATAATATAAAATTAAAAGCATAATATGCTAAGTAGACTAGACATATTTCTGTATGACCTTCCAGACAAAGCCAAGGCTGCAAGGAAAGCCCAGGTCCCGGGTGCCAGAGGGAAGCCAGTGCCAGCAGTTGGAAAAAGAAAGACCTACTCTTGCACAAATTTTGTGCTTCAGGCCTCTAGTTTTCTATATTAGTCTATGTTTATCCTCTAATTTTTGGTAATCTTTCACTTTATGGACAAATCATAATTTGTTTATGTTTGATGTTGTTTCAGTGAGATTCAGCAGGAAGTTAAAGTCGATTCTTGTGTCCAGTCTGTATCAGTCTTATTTTTTAAAAATGTCCTTCTATCCTGGTTTGCTGAGATTTCTTATTATTGTTTTATTCCTACATTATTACTAATTTGATTAGGTCTCTCTTTTCCTGAATATTTTAAAATCACTCTTTCCTCTTTTTTTCTGTTAACATGGTAAATTACATTATAGTTTTTATAATGTGAAGCCAACCTTGCATTCTTGAGATAAACACAACTTTGTCATGTTCTATTAGCCTTTTTATTGATTGCTGGATTTAATTTACTACTATTTTATTTACAAATTTGAGGCCATGATTTTATGTTCTCATCTTTTATTTTTATTTCTATTTTTTTTGCCTAGTTTATGTATCAAGGTTATAGCAGCCTCATAAATTAGGTTTGGGTGTGATCTCTATATTTTTCTTTCTTGAAATATATTCTGTAAGATTGATTTATCTGATCCTTTGTGTTAGGGGAAAGTTCTATATTAGTTTTCTCTTACTGTGATAAATAATTACCAAAAATTCAGCAGCTTAACAGGGTCCATTTATTATCCATAGTTCTGTAGGTCAGAAGTCAGGGGTGTATGGCTGCTTTCTCTGCTTTGAATTTTACAGGCTGAATTCAAGGTCTCAGCAGGGTTGTGTTCCTGTCTGGAGCTTGTAGGGTATAATCAATTTGAGGGTCATCAGATTGTAGTGAGAATTCAGTTCTATGCAACTGTAGGACTAATGTTTCTGTTTCCTTTAAAAAGCTGATTTGCAACCTTAATTCTATCAGTAGTGTCTCAGTATTTGTTATGCAATATATTCACAGGCATTACACCAGGGACAAAGATCATGAGGGCCTAAAATCCTCCCTACCAAACTTTATCTGTAAAACTATCTGTGCTTGATATTTTTTCTGGGTAAAAAATTTTAACTGATCTTTACAAGTACTAGTAATTATAATTTTAACATTTTCTGTTTTTTCCTTGACTCAATTGGCAAAATTAGTATTTTTTTCAGTGATATATTAATTTCATCCCAATTTTGAAATTCTTTGTGTACTTTTTCATACTATCTTTTTTTAAAGCTTTACAGTAACTGCAATAATGACATCCTTTTTATTCCTAATGTTGTTTATTTTTTTCTGCACTTTTTTTTCTTGATCAGTGGTTCCAGAGGAGATTTTATTATCATTTCAAAGTATCAACACCTATAATAATTAATTATTATTATTATTATTATTAATAATAAACTCTTTGGCATCTGTTAGGATTCATTTGTGCTATTATTTTTATTATTTATTTATTTGGAAATAGGGAATGTAATTAGGGTTTATTTTATATGTTTATCATAAATGATGGATATTAAAATATAAAATATATTTGTTTGGTAATGATTTATAGTCTAGGATTTAAACCAATATAATCATCCTTTATAATAAAAGAGTAATATGCAAATTGACCATACATATGTTACACTCACAACTCACGTCCACCAGCCAATCAGGAGCTAGTATGCAAATTAACCCAACCAAGATGACTCCAGCCAGAGAGAGTGCAGTAGGCTTGGGTTTTTCTGGCAATAGAGGAAGCCAAACTTTCTGCCTACCCTCGTCTGCCTTGGCCTCTGCTTAAAGCTACAAAGTTTCAACTATAGAAGATAAATAAGTCCCAACAAAAATGGCTGCAGCAACAGAGCAAGCAGGAGGCGTGGCTCTGCTCAAGGCTACAAAGTTTTAATTATGGAAGATAAATAAATCCCACATACCAGGGCCTCCACTTGGGTCAGCAGGGGGTGTGGCCAGCCTGAGAACCACAACAGGCTCCTCATCCTGGCCACCCCATCCCTCAAGGGAACCCCCACCCTGATCCAGGACACCCTTCAGGGCAAACCAGCTGGCACTCACCCATGCACCAGGCCTCTGTCCTATTTTATCCTACTATCTAATAAAAAGAATAATATGCAAATTGATCATTACTCCAACATACAAGATGGCTGCCCCAAAGTAGTCAAAGATGACTGACTCCATGTGGACACAAGATGGTTAGCAGGAGAGGACAGTTGGGAGGGACCAGGCCTGAAGGAGGGCAGTTGGGGTGATCAAGCCTGCAGGGGAGGGCAGTTAGGGGTGACCAGGCCGGCAGAGGTGGGAAGTTGGGGGCAAACAGGCAGGCAGGGGAGCAGTTATGCATCAATCAGGCTCACAGGGGAGTTGTTAGGGGGTGATCAGGCTGGCAGGCAGAAGTGGTTAGGGACAATCAGAAAGTCAGGCAGGTAAGCTTTGGGGAGCCAGTAGTCCTAGATTGTGAGAGGGATGTCCTTCTGCCCGTTTAGGCCTGATCCCCATAGAATGGACAGTAGGACATCCCTCGAGGGGTACCAGATTGGAAAGGGTGCAGGTTGGGCTGAGGGACACCCCCCCTGCCATGCACAAATTTCATGCACAAGGCCTCTAGTGTCTATAGAATTCTAGATAATTAAGGGAGATGGAATTACAACATTGAGCTAAGATGATTTCTATGACATGAACTTCACTTAAGAGAATAGTATACAATGTAGAAAAGAGTAAGAATAGATATGTGGATTTTGAGATTATATATATGATATATATAGGCTAGAGGCCAGGTTTACAAAATTCATGCACTGGAGTTGGTGTTTCTCAGCCCAGCCTAAAACCTCTGCACTATGGGACCCGTTGGGGGATGTCCAACTGCCATTTTAGGCCTGATCCCACAGATATCGGGCCTTTACTGACAGTTGGACATCCCTCTCACAAGCTGGGACTGCTGGCTCCCAACTTCTAGCCTGCCTTCCAGCCTGATTGCCCTTAACCGCTTCTGCCTGCCAGCCTGATCGCCATCTAACCACTCCACTGCCAGCCTGATTGCCCACAACTGCCCTCCCCTGCCAGCCTGGTCACTCCCTACTGCCTTCCCCTGCTGGCTAGGTGGTGTCTAACTGTCCTCGCCTGCTGGCCTAATTGCCTCAAACAGCCCTCCCTGTAGGCCTGGTCACCCACAACTGCCCTTCCCTGCTGGCCCTGTCACCCCTAACTGCCTCCCTGCTGGGCTGGTTGCCCCTAACTGCCCTCCCCAGTAGGCCATGTCACCACCAACTGCCCTCTCCTGTTGGCCTGGTCACCCCTACCTGCCCTCCCCTATAGGCTTAGTCACCCCTAATTATCCTCCTCAGCAGTCTGGTCTCCCCAACTACCCTCCCCTGCTAGCCTGGACCCCACAACTGACCTCCCCTGCCAACCTGGTCCCCCCCTAACTACCCTCTCCTACAGGCCTGCTCCCTTGCAACTGCCCTCCCCTACAAGCCTGGTCACCCCTAACTGCCCTCCCCTGCAGGCCTGCTCCCCCAACTTCCCTCCCTCTCCTGTAGGCCCATTTGCCCCCAATGGCCCTCCATTGTTAGCCTGATCCCCCACAACTGCCCTCTCCTGCTGGCCATCTTGTGGCAACCATCTTCTGACCATATGGGGGTGGCTATCTTGTGTAAGGGAGTGATGGTCAATTTGAATATTACCTCTTTATTATATAGGATCTGGACTGTTTCTCTATCATTTGCTGTTCATGGGATTTTAGGCAAGTACTTAATTTCTCAGAGCTTCATTTACTTCATATAGTAGTCAGTATTGCTGTTTAATAGTATGTGGCTTGACTAAGCCATTTAGAGATCCTAGACACAAAAATATTACCTCTCCCAACCCCCTATTAATATGTACTTTGTAAAACTACCAAACTGTAAAATAAGAATGAGAAAGATGTTCTGAATTATCTCATGCTGGCTTCTTTTAGATACTTTTATTGAGATATGAAAATTAAAGAAAAAAAGATTTTTCTTACCCATTTGGTGTGCCCAGTGATTGAGCACTCAACTATGAACCAGGAGTTCACCTACAATTCCCTGTCAAGGCACATGTCTAGGTTGTGGGCTTGATTCCCAGTAGGGGGCATGCAGGAGGCTACTGATCAATGATTATCTCTCATTATTGATGCTTCTATCTCTCTCTCCCTTTCCCTTTTTTCTTAAATACATAATACTAGTATCTATTAAAATGTTTTTCTTTCTCCCCTCTTCTCCTCTGCTTTGCTTGTTCTCTTGTGAGTCCAGAATCAGCTTACACACATCCACATACTTTCTCTGCCAGATGCTCAAAATATTGGCTCCATTCAGAAATCCCCCTACTTCTACCTAACCCTCTTTTAGACCATCTGCTGTTTGACCAGAGCTCAGGTTGTTTTGATGTCCCTCAGTACTGGCCAGTGACCCTCCTGCCAGGATAATACCTATCAGCAGAGTATACTAGTAAAAGTTGGTGGAAAAATTCCCAGGCTCATCAAAGTTTGGCTTGAGTTAGTGTGGACCACAGTTCTAAAGGTCTTCAGTATCTGAATCTGCAGAAGGCTGAGATCAGCTACAGTTCAGGAGAATTCCAACAGACTTAAAGGGCTGGGTTTGCCACATGACCACAGGGGAATCAAATGACCCGTAGGATCTAAGAGTCCACAGTCTTCACCTAACTGAGAGGGCTGGTTCTTTCATGTGACCATAGGATGTACATGCTCTCATAATTTACAAATAGCAGTCCCTGGGAGGGTAGTTGGGAGTAACCAGGCCTGCGGAGGAGTTCTCATAGAACCAAAAGAGTTGAACAAACATCATGAGGCTAAAGTCCACATGATAGCAAGACCCATGTGACCTGCTGGATTCAAGAGCCCCTGATGTTCATGTAACTGGAAAAGCTGAGCTTACCACATGATAAGAGTTGTCACTCAGAGATACCACGTGACCTAGAGTTTCAAGAGCCCATAGTGTTGACATGATCAGTAGTCTGGGCCTCCCTCATAGCTGTATCATCCACATGATTTCAAGATCCACATGAGTCACAGCCTTTGGAGCCAACAATGCTCACTTTATGGGAGGGAGAACCTGAAGTGGAGAATGGGGGCCAGAGGACTGAAACTTGAAAGTAGGGATCACATGTTCTTATGGCTTATGAGCTCTCATGTTCATATGGTCTATACACCTGGGCCTGCCATATAGTGATGGGGTCTGTATGGCTGCAGGATCCATGTGAACCCCATGCGTTAGGAGCCCCATGCTTACATCCTGACAACACGCTAAGTCTGCCTCATGACAATAGGGTCCAATGACATTAAGGTCCTTAGGATCTACGTGGCTTAGGAGACCATCTTGTTCATGTGACCTGGAGATATGAGATTATTCACATTGGGCTTTTCCTCTAAATGAGCTTCTATACTATATAAACTTGGACATTCTCTGTTACCACACCTCTTTAAATGAGCACATTTTATGTTTTCTTTTTAACAATACATGGAATACATACTTGACACATGATACATAACAATGGACATAAAAGTAAAACAAATCCTCCCTAAAACCATAACTGTTACTATTCCATAGGAGTACTGCAAGAGGCTTAAATGGTGGGTACAGTAAGCCTTGTGTACTTAATTTTATGCAGGCCTTAAAGCTAACAAAAGCAAGCCCAATAAGTTAGTTTTAATTGTTAATATGAAATTGAAAAACATGTATAGTGATTATTATATGCTAGGCACTTTAAATGGTTAACCGATTTAATAGTAGTAGCTTTATGGAGTAGTTAGTTATTATTCATACTAGAGGTCCAATGCACAAATTTGTACACCAGTGGGGACCCTTAGCCTGGCCTATGGGATCAGGCCAAAACCAGCTCTCCAACATCCCCCGATAGGTCCCAGATTTTGAGAAGGTGCAGACCAGGCAGAGAGACTCCACCAGTGTATGATCAGGGCTGGGGAGGGACACAGTAGATTGGCCAGTTAGGGAGGGACCATGAAAAGGCTCCAGGACATGTCCAGCTCATCTCACTCAGCTGGCCCATCTGGCTCATCTGGCTGGACCCCAGCAGTAAACTAACTTACTGGTTAACTATCTGTTTTCTTCTGATCAGTGCACATAATAGTGACTGGTCGATCAGTATACTGTCCGCCTCCTGGTGGTCAGTGCATGTCATAGCGAGTGATTGAGCAGCCTTAGCATATCATTAGCATATTATGCTTTGTTTGGTTGAATGGCTGACTGGTTGACCCAGCACTGAGCATATTAGGCTTTTATTATATAGGATTTTACAGATGGGAAAGTTGAAGCAAAGTGGTGTGAAATCACTTATCAAAGAAGTCACAGAATTTATCAGTGGAAAGCCAGGGTTTGCCCCAGATATCTGGGCTCCAGATTCTGAATTTTGATCCCTTACACAGGGGTCTGGGACCTTTTTACTGCCAATAGTCATTTGCATATTTATAACATCATTCGAAGGCCATAAAAAATTATCAACTTAAAAATTAGCCTGCTATATTTGGTCAAATATTTATTTAAATCAGCATTAATGCCTTGGCAGGGCCAGACCAAAGGATTTCACAGGCTTTATACAGCCCAAGGGTGAAACATTCCCCACCCCTGCCTTACAAATTTCCCAAAGTAAATTAATATTAATTCAGCCTTATTGATTCAGACTAACTGGAAAGCCAGCCTCAGTTACTGAAAACTTTAGATCATTAAGAATCTTTTTGAATGTCATTGAAATAATTTCAAGTATCACTTATTAAAACATATCAAAGTTGAATCTAATTAAGGACCTTAGGAGATTACTGTTACTATATAAAATATTTGTATATAAAAGGTGTAAAATGTTAGATGTTAGTTGAAGGCAGTTCCTTACTTAAAGAAATGCTAAAAAGAGACATATAATAAAGCTTAAACATCACACCTGGCTCTTTCCTGAAATACAAAAAGTATAAAGGAGTGGAATATGATTTAATCAAATATACTGTATTTATATCCTCCTTGTATCTCTCTAGAAAGTCAAGAAGGAAGAAATATATACATCATAAATTAAAACACTTTCAATTTCAAGAATAACTGTGGAAAAAATTGAAAATGGCAGTGGAGTAAGTGGAAGCTACACACCATCCCAGGACCAAACTGGAAATACAAATAAAATACAGAAGATCCACCCTGAAAAATCAACCTAAGGCTAACTGGAAAAAACCCTGATAACCAAGAATGGAAAGTAGAGACCACATAGAGACTGATAGGAAGTGTGGAGGCATGAAAGGGCTGGGTGGTGCCCACAGACAGAAGTTGAAGTTTTTGAAAGATATCTCAGCTGCCAGAAATTCCCTCTGAGAGCTCTGGGGTCTTAAATCCCAAACTGGGCTTATCATCCCACAGCACCAGAACTGAGAAAGGTTCCACATAATATCTGGCTGTGAAGAGCAGCAAGGTTGCTCTATGCCAGTGAGAGAATGCTGGAAATGAGGTGCCTGTTAAAGGACCAAAGCACAAAATTTTGTGTGCAGCCCCTCACCTTGGGCTCCGGCAGATAGGGTGTAGTGACTGGAGCTGTGTGAGCAGAAACCAGTACTGGGAGCTCTGGGGTTGGAGCTTGGAGAGCAGGCACCCCAGTTTCCTGAGCTGAGTAATTCACTCATGCTGTGGAGGAAATCTTTCTCTGGTATTATCCATGTTTTTGCTTGGAGGGAAGGTCGTTGCCCCACCCTGTTGGAAGAACTCTCTCCCTACCCTGTGCTTGGTAGCTAATAAAGTCTGAGTGTCAATGGGACTGCAAGCATAGGCAGGTCTCTGGAGGCTTTGAGTCTTTACCTGATCTAATCCTGGGACTGGAACTAGGAAAATCAGACCCTGTTGTACATTTTGGTTCTTTCCAAAGGCATGCAGCCCCAGCAGAGAAAGCCACAAACTTTGAATCACTGATAGTTCCAAACAGGGTACTCAGGACCAGTCACAAACAGCTTCTGACATTGTCCTGCACTAGAGGTTGGGAGTCATAGAAAAGCTACCTAATACACAGACACAAATCCAAACAGACAGCAAAAAATGGGGAGAGAGAGGAAAAAAAAAGCCCCAAATGAATGAGCAAGAGTTAAATTAAATGGAGATAAGACATTTATCAGACATAGAGTACAGAATAAGGATAGCAAAGATGCTCAACAGCATGAGAAAAAAGATATAGTAACTATGGAAAATGACATAGCACTAATGAAGAGCACAGTGGAAAAAATACACAGCAGATTAAGGGAAGAAAAAAAAATCAGTGAATTAGAGAACCAAAAAGAAAAAAAAATCAGTTGAAAAACAGGGGGACAGCTTAAGAGAGTTGAGGGAAAAGATGAAACAACAATATTCTCATAACTAGTATGCTGGAAGGAGAAAAAAGCAAGCTAGAGATAGAGAATGTGTTTGAAGAAATAATGGCAGAAAACTTTCTTAATCTGGTAAGGGAAAAAGTCACACAAGTTCAGGAGGCACAGGGAGTCCCAAGAAGAACCCAAACAGGCCCATGCCCAGAGACATAATAATTAAAATGCCAGAAATTAAAGACACAAAGAGAATCTTAAAGGCAGCAAGAGAAAAGCAATTTGTTACCTACAAAGGAACTTCCATAAGGCTATCAGCTGATTTCTCATCACAAACTCTACAGGCCAAAATAAAATGGAATGAAATATTCAAGGTAATGGAAAGCAAGGATCTAAAAACAAGATTATTATAGCAAGGCTATCATTCAAAGTAGATAGTAAAATAAAGAGCTTCCCAGACCTTCCCTACCCCCAAAAAAGAAGGCTACAGTAGTTTATCACATAGGCATAAAGAATTAAAATGGCAATAAATAAATACATATCAATAATAACCTTAAATGTAAATGAATTAAGTGATCCAATCAAAAGACATAGGGTAGCTGAATGGATACAAAAACATGAACCAATTATATGCTGTCTACAAGAGACCCACCTCAGAACAAAAACTCACACAGGATGAGAATGAAGGGATAAGAAACTTTATTTCCATGAAAATGGAAATGAAAAAGAAAAAGCTGGTCATATATACTTATATATGACCAAATAAACTTCAAAATGAAGGCCATCACAAGAAATAATAAACATCACTACATGATAATAAAGGATTGATCTAACAAGGGGATATACACCTGGTAAACATATATGCACCCAATATAGGAGCAAGTAAATATCCTACATAATAATAGAGGAATATGCAAATTGTGCACAACAACATAATATCATGACAACTCAGCAGGCAGCATGAACAGCAGACATGGGTGGGCAGGGCCTTGCAGCATCGAGGGGTGGGGGAGGAGCCATGATGGTGTTAGGCAGGCACACACAGAGGGTGGCCTCTGCTGTGGGTCTGCCCCTGGGGATCCCCAGGCCTCCACCACGGCCTGGCCCGGAGTCTGCAGGTCTACCCCAGCTCCAGCCTACCTCTTTAGGGCAATCAATAGAGGAACTACAGATGGGTGGGTGAGGCCTACCTCTTTGGGGCGATGGATCTCAGGGCTCCTGTACTATGATAGGGCACAGGCCAGGCTGGGGGATCCTCCCAAGTGTATGAATTTTGTGCACCAGGCCACTAGTATATTAAAAAAACAAACAAACACATAGAGGACTTTAAGGGTGATATTGACAGCAATGCAATCATAATAGGGGACTTGAACAACCCGCTGACTTCACTGGATAGGTCTTCCATACAAAAACTTAACAAGGAAATAGTGAAGAGTGAAGATGGCAGCATAGGTAAACACCTATACTTGCTGCCTCTCACAACCACAACAGAACTGCAACTGGGGATCTTATCTGAGACCTGAAAAAAACAACAATTGTGGAAACCACTGAGCAGCTGTGGGGCCCCAGTAGGTGTGAACACGCAGATTCCACAGAAAGGTTGGATTTTTGCAGGGGACAACATGGGGTGTCTGTGTCCTGGCAGTGGAGGCGGCTGCTGCAGAAGCTGTGGCAGCAGAAGTTGTGGCCGAACGCGGGGGCAGAGACAAAATTGCGTATGCTGGGACCTCGGAAATCTGTGTCCACAAAAGCCCCTCGCTGTTGGATCTGGAGTGATCTGAGAGTAGACGGGTGTCCTCAAGGTTGTTAATAATGGGGTTCTCTAAGGAGCAACCCATTCGGATCTGACACGGAGGAAGAACATAGGAGTTTGAAAGGTATGCAGTCTGTTTGTAAGTGCGTGAAGAATGGCATATCACATACCTGGCCTCATTCTCCTGCAACCCTTTGCTTCTGATTACAAAGGAGAGATCACCCAGATTGGCTGTCCCTGTGAGACAACAGGGGGAAACTGCTTTTCTGGAAGCTGGGAAGCAGAGCAGGGAGAGACAATCTGGGATTCAGCTCTGAGGCAAAATTGGTATAGAGAAAGAAGGCTAGAGCAGCCAAAAAGACGAGGGCATCAATCCAGAAACAGTGCCACCTAGGGGCTGGAGTACAAACTGACTGTGTTTATTATTAGTTTTGTTTAATCAAAAACCAAGAAACTGAGAAATCGCCATCTTAAAATTAAGGACTAGCTTACAACACTGAGGCGCAGTGGAATGCAGGGAACTGCAATTTTGTCTGAACTGAGAAACAGGCATGCCAACAGAATAACAGAGGAAGTGAATGGCCTTCATAATTGCACACTTTTTTTGCTAATTTTTTAATTATTTATTTTATTTTCATTTTTTTGCATCTTTTACTTAAGAACTGAATATTTTCCTTTTTTCCTCACTTGATTTTACCTTTTTAATTATTACATTTTTTAGGTTCCATCAGCATTATTACTACTGCTATTTTGACTTTTTTGTTTCCTTTTTCTTTTTCTTTTTTAAGTGCCATTTTATTTTCTCTTTATTTTACATTGGAATTAGTGTTCTTCATTCTATTTTCATTTCTCCTTCAGCATCGTTTAACCCTGTCTCAACATGACCTTTACACCATCATTCTCTTTCTACCCTTTCCCCTTTTGCTGTCCTGTTTATCTTAACCCTTGCCTGCTTTAGATTTTTCCTACTCTTTCTGTCTCCCTCCTGCTAAAATTTCTACCCTACTTATATATCTAATTTCCAATCCCCTATGCCAAGTGCACCCACACCCCTCTCTTAGCTGTATTAACTAGCAAAAAAAAAAAAAAAAAAAAAAAAAAGTATTCTCTGTCCTTTTGATACTGTTTGCCTGAACATTGATTATATTGTATTTTTATGCTTTTTAGTGAGATTATTTTGCTTATTCTTTTGTTGTTGCTGTTGCTTGGTATTTTCTATATGCTTTGTTTTTGTTTGTTTTTTACTTCCTTTATTCCTTGCTTTGCTCGATATTAGTGGGTGTTGTAGTTTGTATTATTCTCCAGGAACATTTGCAAGCATTTGCTGGGGTTAGTGGTTGTTCTATTGAAATTCTCTCCCCATATATATACAATAGTTTGTTCTCCATATCTCTCTTAGTCTCTTACTTCTCTCTCTCTCTCTCTCTCTCTCTCTCTCTCTCTCTCTCTCTCTCTCTCTCTTTTTCTCCTTGTTTCACAATTTCATTTTGACACTCCTTTTTTTTCTTTTTTCCTATCTTTTTTTCCTCCCTCCTTCTTCTTTTTTTACTTGTCTTCTTACTCTCCTGTCCCCTAATTTGCCTTTCCCTAAAGGTCAGCTTTATTGGAGGTTACTAATATCGCAAATACATTTTAGTTCAGTGCCTTGTGTGTTGTACCTGGTTGTGTTGTATTTTGTGCCCTTAAATCAACGCAGGAGAGAGAGATATACATAATCAGACATCCTGAAAAGAGAGATGATGGGGATACAAAGAAAAGCAGGCATCACCAGAAAAGGAAATAAAAGAGTTAGAGGCAAGCAACCTACCAGAGCAAGAATTCAGAGTAATGATCATAAGATGGCTAAAAAGAATGAAAAACAAATTTCACATTATGAGTAACAACCAAGAGGAAATGAAGAATAACCAACAGGGAATGAAGATGAACCAAGAAGAAATGAAAAATGGCATCGCTACTGTAAAGAACTCAATAGAAAGCATCAAAAGTAGACTAGAAGAAGCGGAGGACTGAATCAGTGAGCTAGAAGACAAGATGGAAAAAAATACCAAATAAGAGCAGCTTCTAGAAAAAAAAAAAATTAAAAAGCAGGAGGAGAGCCTAAGGGAACTTTGGGATAAAACAACAAAAAAAAATATTAGAATAATAGGGGTTCCAGAAGGAAAGGAAACTGAGGAAGACATGGAAAATGTATTTCAAGAAATAATGACAGAAAACTTTCCTGACATAGAGAAGAATAAACTCACACAAATCCAAGATGCTTGCAGAGTCCCAAGCAAAATGAATCCCAAAAGACCAAAACCAGGATACATTATAATTAAATTGGCAAACAACAATAACAAAGTAAGAATCTTAAAAGCAGCCAGAGAGAGACAGAAAGTTACATATAAAGGAACCCCCATCAGACTAGCACCTGATTTCTCAACAGAAACTCATCAGGCCAAAAGGGAATGGGATGAAATATAAAAAGTCATGCAAAGGAAGGGTCTGAATCCAAGAATACTGTACCCAGCAAGACTATCAATCAAAATTTAAGGGGAAATTAGGAGCTTCAAAAAAAAAAAAAAAAAAAAAGGAAACGAAGAAGGAACACAGGCGTATAGAATAAAAATGGCATCAAATAAGTACATATTAAAAATAACTTTAAATGTAAATGGATTAAATGTTCCAATCAAAAGACATAGGGTAACAGATTGAATAAGAAAACAAGACCCATATATCTGTTGTCTACAAGAAACCCATTTCAGAAAAAAAAGAAGCACACATACTGAGGGTGATGGGATGGAAAAAGATTTTCTAGGTTAACGGAAATGAAAAAAAACCTGAGTTAGTAATACTTAATAACTGACAAGTTAGAACTTAAAGTGAAGGACATAACAAGAGATAACCAAGGCCACTGCATAATACTAAAGGGTGCAATCCAACAAGAAGAAATAACCCTGGTAAATATATATGTACACAATATAGGAGCACCCAAATAGATAAAAAAAAAAAAAAAAAACAACAACAAAAAACAAAACAAAACAAAAAAAAAAAACTGCTGGAGGACATTAAGGGAGAGATGAATAGCAATACAATCAAAGTAGAAGGGTTTTTTTGTTTGTTTGTATTTAAAATATATTTTATTGATTTTGTACAGAGAGCAAGGGAGAGAGATAGTTAGAAACATCGATGAGAGAGTGTCATCGATCAGCTGCCTCTTTCACACCCCCTACTGGGGATATGCCCGCAACCAAGGTACATGCCCTTGACTGGAATCAAACTCGGGTCCCCTCAGTCCCCAAGCCAACGCTCTATCCATTGAGCCAAACCGATCCCGGCCATAGTAGAAGGTTTTAATACCCCACTGTCACCTTTGGACAAGTCATCTAAACAAAAAATCAGCAAAGAAATATCAATCCTAAATGACTCACTAGACCAGATGGAATTAATCAACATCTTCAGAACATTCCATCCCAAAGCCACAGAATATATATTCTTCTCAAGTGCACATGGCTCATTTTTAAAGATAGACCACATGTTGGGACATAGGCAAAGTCTCTTCAAATTCAAGAAGACAGAAATCATATCAAGCATCTTCTCAGATCATAGTGACATAAAACTGGAAATTAACTACAATAAAAATAATCCAAAGAAATCAAACACATGGAGACTAAACAGCATGCTATTAAAAAAGGACTGGATTACCAGAGAAATCAAGGAAGAAATTAAAAACATCCTGGAAACAAATGACAATGAAAACACAACAATCCAAAATCTATGGGACACAGCAAAAGCAGTTTTGAGAGGGAAGTTCATATCTCTACAAGCCTATTGCAAAAAATCAAGAAAAAATGGTAACAGATTATCTAACTCACCAACTGAAAGAGTTAGAAAAAGAGCAACAAGAAAATCCCAGTGTAAGCAGAAGGAAATAATAAAAATCAGAGCGGAGATAAATCAAATAGAGACTAAAGAAACAATACATAAGATCAACAAAACCAAGAGCTGGTTCTTTGAAAGAATAAACAAGATTGATGAACCTGTAGCCAGCCTAACCAAGAAACAAAGAGAGAGGACCCAAATAAACAAAAGCACAAACGGAAGAGGTGAAATAACAACAGATCCCGCTGAAATAAAAAGGATTGTTACAAAATACTGAGAACAACTCTATTCCAACAAACTGAACAACCTGGAGGAAATGGACATATTCCTAGAAAAATACAACCTTCCAAAACTGAATCAGGAATAATCTAAAAATCTCAATAGACCAGTGACTTGGTAAGAAATTGATACAGTCATCAAAAAGCTTCCAGAAAACAAAAGCCCAGGGCCAGATGCCTTCACAGGAGAGATTTACCAAACATTCAAGGAAGAACTAAAACCTATCCTCCTCAGACTATTCCAAAAAAATCAAGAAGAAGGAATAATTCCAAACTCCTTCTATGAAGCTAGCATCACCCTAATACCAAAACAAGATAAAGACAACACAATGAAAGAGAATTACATGCCAATATCCTTCATGAACATAGATACCAAAATCCTCAACAAAATTCTAGCAAATCAGCACCAGCAGAACATCTCAAAGATCATACACCATGACCAAATATGATTTATTCCAGGAATGCAAGAATGGTACATATCTGCAAATCAATAAACGTGATACAACACACAAACAAATTGAAAGATAGAAATCATATAGTCATATCAATTGATGCAGAAAAAGCATTTGATAAAATCCAACACCTTTCCTGATAAAAACTCTCAACAAGGTGGAAGTATGAGGATCCTACCTCAACATAATAAAAGCCACATATGATAAACCCACAGCCAACATCATACTCAATGTGCAAAAACTAAAACCATTCCCTTTAAGAAAAGGAACAATACAGGGATGCCCATTCTCACCACTCCTATTTGACATAGTACTGGAATTACTAGCCATTGCAATTAGACAAGAGGAGGAAATAAAAGGCATCCAAATTGGAAAAGAAGAAGTAAAGTTATCCTTATTTGCAGATGACATGATATTGTACATAAAAACCCCAAAAGACTCCATTAAAAAACTAATTGACTTAATAAATGAATTTGGCAATGTAGCAGGATACAAAATTAATGCCAAGAAATCTATGGCATTTCTATACACCAAAGGTGAACTTACAGAAACCGAGACTAAAAAAGCAATCCCATTTACCATCACACCAAAAAAATTAAGATACCTAGGAATAAACTTAACTAAGGAAGTAAAGGACCTATACGTGGAAAACTACACGACACTGAAAAAAGAGATAGAGGAAGATGTAAACCAATGGAAGAACATACCATGTTCATTGATTGGTAGAATCAACATCATCAAAATGGCCATACTTCCCAAAGCAATTTATAGATTTGATGCACTCCCCATTAAAATACCAACAGCAAATTTCACCGACCTAGAAAGAACTCTCCAAAAATTCATCTGGAATAAGAAAGACCCAAAATAGCCACAGCAATCCTGAGAAAAAAGAACAAAATAGGTGGGATCTCAATACCAGATTTTAAGCTGTATTACAAAGCCACTGTTCTCAAAACAGCCTGGTACTGGCACAAGAACAGACATATTGATCATTGGAATAGAATCGAGAACCCAGATATCAACCCAAATCACTATGTTCAATTAATATTTGACAAAGAAGGCATGAACATACAATGGAGTCAAGACAGTCTCTTCAATAAATGGTGTTGGGAAAATTGGACAGATACATGCAAAAGAATGAAACTAGATCACCAACTTATACCATACACAAAAATAAACTCAAAATGGATACAGGACTTAAACATAAGATGGGAAGCCATAAAAATACTAGAGGCATCCACAGGAAGCAAAATCTCAGACATATGCCAAAAGAACTTCTTCACTGATAGTGCCCCTAGGGCAATGGAAGCTAAAGAGAAAATAAACAAATGGGACTACATAAAAATAAAAAGCTTTTTACAGCAAAAGAAACCATCAACAAAACAACAAGAAAGCCCACTGTGTGGGAGAACATATTTTCAAAGGTTATGACTGATAAAGGTTTAATCTCCAACACCTACAGACAGCTTATACATCTTAATAAAAAGAAGATAAACGAGCCAACTAAAAAATGGGCAATGGACCTAAATGGAATCTTCTCAAAAGAAGACAAAATGAAGGCCAAGAGTTACATGAAAACATGCTCAAAGTCACTAATTATCTGAGAGATGCAAATCAAAACAACAATGCGGTACCATCTCACACCTGTCAGAATGACCAACATCAACAAATCAACAAATGACAAGTGTTGGCGAGGTTGCAGAGAAAAAGGAACCCTTGTACACTGCTGGTGAGAATGCAGACTGGTGCAACCACTGTGGAGAACAGTATGGAGCTTCCTCAAAAAACTGAAAATGCAACTCCCATTTAACCCAGTAATCCCACTCCTAGGAATATATCTCAAGAAACTAGAAACACCAATCAGAAAGGATATATGCACCCCTATGTTCATAACAGCACAATCTACAATAGCTAGGATTTGGAAACAGCCTAGGTGTCCATCAGCAGATGATTGGATCAAAAAACTGTGGTACATCTACACAATGGAATACTACGCTGCTATAAAAAGAAGAAATTCTCATCATTTGCAGCAACCTGGATGGAATTGGAGAATATCATGCTGAGTGACATAAGCCAGTCAATGAAAGAGAAACACCACATGACCTCACTCATTTATGGATAATAAAGAACATTATAAACTGATGAACCAAAAGATAGATATAGAGACAGTAAAGCAACAAGAAGACTGTCAAATAATAATTTAATAAAAAAAAAAAAAAAAAAATAAAAACAAAAAGTAAAACAAAACAAAACAGAAACCAAAAAACAAGGAAATAGCGACTTTAAAGAACATACTGAATCAGATGGACTTAATTGACAATTAGGTCCCCCCAAGTTGCAGAATATACATTTTATTCAAGTGTACATTGGTTATTCTCAATGATAGACCACATGTTAGGACACAAAATAAGTCTCTAAATGTTCAAGGAGAATGAGATAATATCAAGCATCTTCTCAGATCACAGTGGAATAAAATTATAATTCAACTACAGTAAAACCACTAAAAACATTCAAACACACGGAGGCTAAATAGCATGTTATTAAAAAGTGAATAGATTACCAACAAAACAAACAAACAAACAAACAAATAAAAAAGTAAAAACTTCTGGAAACAAATGAAAATTAACACACAATAACCCAAAATCTCTGGAACACAGCAGAAACAGTCTTGAGAGGGAAGTTCATAGCACTACATGCCTACTGCAAAATAATAATAATAATAATAATAATAATAAGCTATTAAACCCTACAATTTAAAGAATTAGAAAGAATAACAAGAAAATACAATAGTAAGTAGAAGAAAGGAAATAATAAAGATTAGCATAAAAATAAATGCCATATGACTAAAAAATAAAAATAAATCAATGAAACCAAGAGCTGGTTCTTTGAAAAGATAAACAACATTGATGAACTGTTAGCCATACTCATCAAGAAACAAAGAGAGAGGACACAAATAAATAAAATCCAAATGAAAGCCATGAAGTAACCACCAAAACTGCAGAAATACAAATGGTTGTAAGAAATTACTATGAGCAACTGTAAGCCAACAAGCTGGACAAAGTGAATGAAATGACAAATTCCTAGAAAAACATAATCTTCCAAAACTGAATCAGGAAGAATCAGAAAATCTGAATAGGCTAATACAACTGGTGAAATAGAAGTAGTAATCAGAAAACTACCAGCAAACAAAAGCCCTGGTTGGATAGCTTCACAAGGACTTTTACCAAACATTCAGAGAAGAACTAACACCTATCCTTCTCAAACTATTCCAAAAAATCCAAGAAGAAGGAACACTTCTAAGTTCTTTCTGTGAGGCCACCATTACCCTAATTACAAAACCAGACAAAAGACACTACAAAGAAAGAGAACTATAGGCCAATATTCCTGATCAATATACTGTATTTTCCTGGGTATAAGATGCTTCCATGTATAAGATGCCCTAACTTTTCCAATCCAAAATTAAGAAGTCAAATCAATATTTTAAACATTTTGCTGGTTTTCCTCTTAAGTCCTTTTTTTTTTTTGAGGGGGGGGGGCACATCTTAAGGAGTTGTTCTTCCTGATTTCTCCACTGTCTGATCATACACTCAGTTGGGTGGATGTCCAAATTGTTTCTCTGCAGTTCTATTCCCATGCTCTTTGCACAGCTGATTACATTCCATTTGAATTTTGCAGAGTAAGACAATTGCTTACTAGTACTTACTTTTTATTTTTTGACATCTTTATGGGCTCATAATGCTCCATTCTCTGTTGTATCTGCATACTCTCCACCTCCACCTCCAATTATGGCATCAGTTGACACCAGTAACAATAAGCCTCCTGATTGGAGGAAGCCTGTTTGGCAAAGTATGGGCAACTATGCACTCGTGCTACACCCTCCTTGGCTGACTTCCGTGTATAAGATGACCCTTGATTTTCTGTCTAACGATTTTAGAAAAAAAATAGTGTCTTATACATGGAAAAATACAGTTGATGCTAAAATCCTCAACAAAATATTAACAAATTGGATATGGCAATCTAGATAGATAAAAGGCTAAGCGAACGGCCTATAGGTGTGATACACACTGACCACCAGGAGGCAGGTGCTCAATGCAAGAGCTGCCAAGTAACAGCAACTTTGAAGAGTGCCCTCTTGCTCTCTGGAACCCCTTGGGGAATGTTGGACTGCCAGTTTCAGCCTGATCCCCACAGGTCAGGCTTTGGGATCACACTTTCTGTAGGGACCCCACCCATTCCAAAGACGCCTTTCAAGCCCTGGAACTCACCCAGGTGTGGCAGGCCAGGGAGGGACCATGGAAGATTGGCTCCAGGGCACGTCTGGCCTGACTTGCCCAGTCCCACCTCGCCAGCCACCTTCCAATTATTTTTCTTTCAATGTGAATGAATCTGTGTACCAGGCTTCTAGTATATTATAAAGATCATACACCATGAATAAGTGGGATTTATTCCACTATTTACAAAACAATAAACATGACATATCACACAAACAAATTGAAAAACAAAAATCACGTGATCATATCAGTAGATGCAGAGAAAACATTCACCAAATCCAATACCCATTTTTGGTAAAAACTCTCATTAAAGTGAGAATAGAGAGATTACTAGTATACCTCAACATAATAAGGCCATATACGACAAACTCACAGTGAACATCATACTTAATGGGAAAAACTAAAACCATTTCCCCTGAGAACAGGAAAAGACAGGGATGTCTGTTTTGACCACTCTTATTCAACATAGTACTGTAAGTTCTAGCCATCATGAACAGACAAGAAGAAATAAAAGGCATCCACATTGGAAAGGGGGAAATAAAACTCTTATTATTCTCAGATGGCATGATATATGTAGAAATCACTAAAGACTCCACCAAGAAACTACTAGATTTAATAATGGAATTTGGCAATGTAGCAGGATACAAAATAAACACCCAGAAATCAATAGCAACTTTTTACACCAATAATGAAGTCTCAGAAAGAGAAATTAAACAAACAATTCCATTTACCATTGCAACAACAACAACAAAAATAATATACTTAGGAATAAACTTAACTAAGGAGGTAAGACTTGTACTTGGAAAACTACAGGATGTTTGGAAAAAAAAGATAGAGGAACACATAAACAAGTGGGAGAATGTACTGTGTTCATGGGTTGGTAGAATCAACATCATTAAAATGTCCATACTACTCAAAGCAATCTATAGATTCGATGCAATTCCCATTAAAATACTAATGGCATACTTCAAATATCTAGAACAAACTCTCTAAAAATTCATCTGGAATAAAATAAAAACCCCAAATAGCCATAGCAATCCCGAGAAAGAAGAACAAAGTTGGAGGAATAACAATACCAGATATCATGTGATATTGAAAAGCCACTGTAATCAAAACAGCCTGGTACTGGCACAAGAACAGGTATATAGTTCAATGGAACAGAACAGAGACCCAGATTTTGACCCAATCCATTATGCACAATTAGTATTTGACAAAGGAGGCAAGAACATTTAATGGACTCAAGACAATATCTTCAACAAATGGTGCTGGGAAAACTGAACAGACACATGCAAACAAATAAAACTAGACCATCAACTTACACCACACATAAGAATAAACTCAAAATGGATATAAGTCTTAAATGTAAGTTGTAAAAACATAAAATCCCAAAAGACACCATAGGAAGCAAAATCTTAGACATCTCTCATAGCAATATGTTTATGAATACATCTCCTAGGGCAAAGGAAACTAAGGAGAAAATAAATAAATGGGACTACATCAAAATAAAAGCTTCTGCACAGCAAAAGAAACCATCAACAAAATGAAAAGAGAGCTTACTTAACATATTTGACAATGATACATCTGATAAAGGTTTAACATCCAAAATATTTAATTAACTCATACAACTTAACAAAAGGAAGACAAACAATCCCATTAAAAAATGGGCAAAGGACCTAAATAGCTGCTTCTCCAAAGGGAGCATTAGATGACCAAGAGACATATGAAAACATGCTCAAAGTCACTGATCATCAGATATGCAAATTAAAACGACAATGAGGTATCACCTCACACATGTCAGAATGGCTACCATCAACAAATCAACAAATGACAAGTGCTGGCAAGGATGTGGAGAAAAGGGAACCCTCATGCACTGCTAGAGGGAATATAGACTGGTGCAGCTTCTGTGGAAAATAGTATGGAGTTTTCCTCAAAAAATTAAATATTGCACTGTTATTTGAGCCAGTGATCCCACTTTTAGGAATATATCCTGAGACCTGAAACACCTATGTTGATAGCAGCACAATTTACAATAGCTAGGATCTGGAAACAGCACAAGTGCCCATCAGTAGATGAGTGGATAAAAAAGCTGTGATGCATTTACATCATGGAATACTGTGCAACTGTGAAAAAGAAGGATCTCTTACCCTTTGAGGCAGCATGAAGGGACCTGGAGAATGTTGTGCTAAGCAAATAAGCCAGTCAGACAAAGACAAGTATCACATGATCTCACTTATGTGGAATCTAATGAATAAAATAAACTGATGAACAAAATATATCTAGAGATTTGATCAGACTATGGAATCTCAGCGGGAAGGTGGAGATGGGTGGGTGGAAAGAGATCAACCAAAGAACTTGTAGGCATATATACATAATCCATGAACACAGACAATAGGGTGGTGGAGGCCTGGGATGATGGATGGGGGTATTAAAAGGAGTTAAGGGGGGACATAGGTAATACATTCAATAATGAATATATCATTGCTTCTTTGTATGTCCACAGTAAATGTTGTGTGGTCCTCTTGTTTTTCTGGTTTAGGCAAACAGTGCAATCCCACAGTTGTGAGATTATTTTACTACTAGAGGCAAGGTGCATGAAAATTAATGCACTGGAGAGGGGGTCCCCCAGCCTGGCCTGCCCCCTCTCACAGGCTGGGAGCCCTCAGAGGGTGGGAGGTGACCCAGCAATCTGGTGAAGGTGATGCCCCAACACACTTCTGCTGCTGCCATTGCTGGCAGCA
Organism: Pipistrellus kuhlii; assembly: GCF_014108245.1. Taxonomy (NCBI): domain Eukaryota; kingdom Metazoa; phylum Chordata; class Mammalia; order Chiroptera; family Vespertilionidae; genus Pipistrellus; species Pipistrellus kuhlii. Next base: position 35,846,161 of record NW_023425471.1, read on the forward strand.
CAACCTTAGTGGACCCTGGATACCTGAGCCTTGGGTGGCCCTGGGCAGCTGGGGGACTGAGTGGACTGGGGGACTCCAGAGGCAGATGCGCAGTGAGGCTGAGGGGACTGGGCACCATCATCTTGTGGCTGTGGATGCTGCCATCTTTGAGGGTGTGGCAGCAATTAGCATATTTCCTCTTTATTATATAGGATTTCCCTGCAGTGTGGCATGGCTACATAAATAAAGCGAAGAAAACTCAACAGACCCACATTTGCACCATGACTAAAATTGATTATACTAGTAAGGTCATTGTGTGTTTGTGGTTCTAGACCTCTTGAAGGAAGTTGTGATTTTTTTTTCTTTTTCAGAATGAAGGACAAAAAGAGATGAGAATATCTGTGCAAATCTATGCAATTTTATATATTCCAGAAGAGTGTTTATTGGACAAATGTAAATACAGAATAACAAAATGTTGTCACATATTTACAATAGAACATAATAAAATTTTCAGGTTTGCCCTGGTTGGTATAGTTTAGTGGTTTGATTGTCCACCCACAGACCGGAGGGTCTTGAATTTGATTACTGGTCAAGAGCACATACCTATGTTTCAGGTTCAATCCCTGGCCCAGGTCAGGGTGAGTGCGGGGACAACCAATTGATGTGTCTTACATTTATCTCTTTCCTCTCTTTCTCTCTCTCCCTCTCCTACTCTTTTCCACTCTCTCTTAAAATCAATGGTGAAGATTAACAAAATAAAAAAACATCCAGGTTGGAATTAGGAAGCATCTACATACAGTCATAGGACAGAATTTGACATCAAGATCTTATGTCTGTCCCAATGATTTTTTTAAATATAATTACCTACATATGTACAGATGAAGAATATAAGACATGACAAAATTATATGTAGCCTACCTATGCTCAATTGACATTTACATGGTAGGGATGCTGATTTCACAAAAATATTAAAATGAAACAATAAAAATCCATGGACTTCTAATTGTAACTTTTCTTTAAGTCACATTTTGCTTCTGTCAGTGCTGATATCCATTTATTCTTTCTCTGAGGTGATTATCAGAAGTTTCTTAGGATTTACAAAAATATTTAGTTACATCAATGAGAGTCTGTCAGCACTCTGTAACACACAGTTAAGGGGTATGAGTAAGTCTGTTGATAAACATCTGTATGTCGGTGGTTTTGATGGGGGGGGGCTATATTCTGATAGATAGAGCACCTGAACTAATCTGAAAAGTAATCATATCATTTTAAATCTTAGAACACATATACTTATACGAATAGGGAGTTAAGTTTCTTATATGTGATTAGGCCATTAAGCTTTTTATGTATGAATAGGGAGTTGTTTTTCTTAAAGTTTCCTCTTCAAGTCCTGTAAGAAATGATTGAGGAGGTAAGTCAGCTGTGAATTCAGCAAGCATAACTGATAAGCATGGTCAGACCAACCCACCAGGAGTTAAAACATCATCTCATCAAAGTCATTGCATCGCATAGCCTGATGACATCAGCAGACCCCCAGGTCTGCACATAGCTGTATTCCTCACCCCAGCCCCTTCCCTTTATAATCTTGCATCTTGCTGGAAGACAGGATTTTATCCTTGTAAGAACCTTGTCTTTGGCTACACTTCTCAATAAATGCCTCATAGGATTCAACTCTGCCTTCCTTATTGGACACAGCAACAGGCAGCTTGAGTCCAACTGGGGGTTTCCTAGTAACAGTTCCTGCTAATTAATGGTTTAGATCTTATATTTATATGGTGCTGTGTTTATTTAGGTGAGGCAGGTTGGTAAACCATTCCCCTTGCATGAGATTTGGCATCATATATATTTGGAAAAACGTTTTCTTCTTTTATATATGTGTATGAGTGTGCGTGTGTGTGTGTGTGTGGGGGTGCTATCCTGAAGGCCAGTGCTGGTGGCTTTACCTAACACAGAGAAGTGGAGAAGAAGGAATTGAACAGTTGTGATTATATTAAATTAAACATAGACACTCAAATATCTCGAATGTTTTTGGTTCAAACACCAATGACAAATTGGTAGTACCTACCCAACCAAATTAGAGATTTTATTTGAATTTACTTTGAGAAAACAAAATTGACTTACCTGGTAACACTCCATGGGGGAAATCATTATATACGAGTATTGTCAAGCAACGGCAGAGAAGATAACCAGTTGTTGATGGTGCTCTATGTCAAGGTGTTCAAACGTGTTCATTCCTCCGCTACCCTCAACACAATATAAAGTTCAACAACTCTAGGTAATGGGCTTAGCATCTGGGACAAGCACAGCATGGGAATAGAAATTACATCCACAATGAAACCTCTGTCTGTCTGAAAGGATGGAGACAAGTGAGAAGGTAGAAATTACGTTTGAGCTGTGCCATTATTATTATTATTATTATTATTATTATTTTTTTAATCCTCACCTGAGGACATGCTTGGGAGAGGAGGGAGGGGGAGAGAGAGAGAGAGAGAGAGAGAGAGAGAGAGAGAGAGAGAGAGAGAGAGAGAGAGAGAATCGAACCAGCAACCTTTCTGTGCATAGGACAGCAGTCAACTAACTAAGCCACTCCAGCTGGGTGAGCTGTGCCATTTGTGATGATGTGACTCTTCAGCATAATTTGAAAGTCTCTTCCTTATGAAGACCATTAAAAGAATAAACTGTGGATCAATGTTTTTAAAAGTACTGGAAGGGAGGAATTTATATTGACCCATCTTGTTTCTTATTTTTTTGATCAATGTAACTATTTTTTATCTTTCAAAAAATAATTCTTATTATTCTCTTTTAAAATACTGTCAGATCAGTTTTTATTTATTTATTTTTTTCAGATCAGTTTTTAAATAAGCAGCTGCATTTTCCCCTTTCTTTTAGAAAATACTATTTTATTATGAAATACTATTTTATTTTTTAAAATGTACAGCAAGTAATCAAGAACATTTCTCCTGAGTCCAGTGCTATTTCTTCTCCAGTTAGTTCATTTCCCCTCAAGCCAAAACCCAAGTCTCCTTCAATGAATATAGAAAACTCACTTGTCCTTATTTGGACAAAAGTTAATAGATTGGAGACCTTGAGGACACTGGTTCTCTTGAGCAAATTAAAAACTCTCTTTGCAATCTCTCCCCCCCCCCCTTTTTTTACACTGAAGTTAAAATAATGTAACATGCAATTGATCATTTTAAAGAGTATAATTTAATGGCACTTGATGCATTCACAATGTTGCATTCACCACTTCTCTAGTGTGAAAAATTTATCATCTCAGGAGACCAATTACCCTGTTCCCTTTAAGTAATTACTCTCCACTCCCTCTTCACTGGTAACTACTAATCTGCTTTCTGTATCTATGGATTTGCGTTTAAAGGACATCCTATCTAATAAAAGAGTAACATGCAAATTGACTGTCACTCCAACACACAAGATGGCTGCCCCCATGTAGACACAAGATGGTCGCCACAAGATGGCCAGCAGGGGAGGGCAGTTGGGAGGGACCAGGCACTCAAGGGAGGGCCGTTGTGGGCAATCAGGCCAGCAGGGGAGGGAAGTTGGGAAGGACCAGGCTACAATGGAAGGCAGTTGGAGGTGATCAAGCCTTCAGGAGAAGGCAATTAGGGGTGACCAGGCTGGCAGGGTAGGAAAGTTGGGGGTGACTGGACCTGCAGGGAAGGGCAGTTGGAGGGTACCCAGGACTGCAGGGGAGCAGTTAGACATCAATAAGGCTGATAGGGGAGTGGTTAGGGGCAATCAGGAAGGCAGGCAAGCAGTTGGGATCCAGCAGTTCTGGATTGTGAGAGGGATGTCCAAGTGCCCATTTAGGTCTGCTCCTGGTAAATGGAAAGTTGGACATCCCTCTAGGGCTGTTCCACAGGTTGAGAACTGCTAGCAGGGTCGCCTAAGACCATCGGAAAACACAGATATTTACATTATAATTCATAACAGTAGCAAAATTAGTTATGAAGTAGCAATGGAAATAATTTTATGGTTGGGGTCACCACAAACAACATAAGGAACTGTGTTAAAGGGTTGTGGCATTAGAAAGGTTGAGAACCACTGTTGTAGGGGTCCCAGATTAGAGCTAGTTCAGGTTGGGCTGAGGGACATACACAATTTCATGCACTGTGCTTCTAGTCTCTCTCTCTATATATAAAACCCTAATATGCAAGTAGACCTAAGGACAGAACAACTGAACATCCAGTTGCTATGACATGCGCTGACCACCAGGGGGCGCAAACAGAACATGGCGGGCATCAGCAGCAGGCAGCAGTGGGTGGCGGCCTCAACTAGATGATGTAGCAGGTGAGGGGGGGCGCCAGACCAAGGTGGGGCATTGGTTGCTGTCATCAGGGTTAGCCCCTGGTGGTTACTGAAAATTCTTTGTTCCTGCACACTGGGGTCCCACCCATCCTTCACACCTACTTCCTGCACTGGCCCCACTCTCATGGACTTCCAGCACCTGGCACCAGCCCCAATTGCTCAGCACCATTGGGCACAAGTGGCAGCTGATAGCTCTGATTGTGCCTCATTGCTTCTCCACATGCCCCTGCTCTTGACTGGTGATTGGGGCAACAGCTTCCACCCACACCAGCTTACAGCACCAACCCACAGGCACCCGCTGCTGGCACTGGCCCCAATCACTCCATACCATCAGTGTGTGAGAGCAGGACCTGTGCCAGCAGTGCATGGGAGCAGTGGCGGCAGGAGTGGGCTACCAGCAGACAGGGGACTGGGGGTTACAGTGGGAGGGGCTGGGCAGGGACACAGAGGATGGGTCCAGACCCATCCCTATGCCCACCGCAGCCTTGTGGCCCACAGTTCCTTTCAAGGTGCATGAATTTGTGCACCGGATCCCTAGTAATGTATAAAAGGAATCAGCACAACCAGCAAGGCTCAATGGTTGAGCATCAACCTATAAACACAGTTCAATTTGGGGTCAGGGCACATTCACCTGGCTGAAGGCTCCATCCCCTGTGGGGGACAGTGCAGGAGGGAGCCAATAAATGATTCTCTCTCATAATTTTTGTTAATATTTTATTTTATTTTATTTTTTAAATTTCTTTATTGATTAAGGTATTACATATGTGTACTTATCCTCCCCCCCCAAATCATGCCCTCAACCCCTGGTGTCTGTGTCCATTGACTAGGCTTATATGCATCCATACAAGTCCTTTGGTTGATCTCTCCTCTTACCCCCACATTCCTCCACCTTCCCTCTGAGGTTTGACGACCTGAGTGAAGCTTCTCTCTCTTTGGATCTGTTTTTGTTCATCAGTTTATGTTGTTCATTATATTCCATAAATAAATGAGATATGTGATAGTTATCTTTCTTTGACTGGCTTATTTCACTTAGCATAATGCTCTCCAGTTCCACCCATGCTGTTGCAAATGGTAAGAATTCCTTCTTTTTTATATACTATACTGTAGTATTACATTGTATAGATGTACCAATGTATTTTAATCCACTCATCTGCTGATGGGCACTTAGGCTGTTTCCAAACTTAGCTATGGTGAATTGTGCCTCTATGAACAAAGAGGTACATATATCCTTTCCGATTGGTGTTTCTAGTTTTTTGGGATATATATATATATATATATATATATATATATATATATATCTATATCTATATCTAGAACTGGGATCACTGGGTCAAATGAGAGTCCCACTTTTAGTTTTTGAGAAAACTTCATACTGTTTGCCACAGTGGCTGCACCAGTCTGTATTTTCACCAGCAGTGCATGAGGGTTCCTTTTTCTCCACATCCTTGCCAACACTTGTTGTTTGTTGAGTTGTTGATGATAGCCATTCTGACAGGTGTGAGATGGTACCTCATTGTTTAGATTTGCATGTATTGGATAATTAATGACTTTGAGCATCCTATCTAATAAAGAGGGAATATGCTAATTGAGTGTCCCACCCACAAAGATTGTGGTGCCCAAGGCCAATAAGGAAGGAATATGCAAATTGACTGCCATGACCTCAAAGATGGAGGCGCCCACAGCCACTAGATGGTGGTGCCCAGTCTTCTCAGCCTGCCTCCAGAGTCATTCAGCCCCCTGGCCTCCCAGGGCTGTGCTCAGGCAAGCCACAGATGGCTGCTGCTCAGCAATCCAGGACCGCCTGAGGCGCCAGTAACCAGGGCTGGCCAAGGCTTGGGCTGCTGATAGTGGTAGTAGCAGAGGTGGGATGGAGAGTCGTCTTCCCCTGATTGCCGACTTGTGTCCATTCCAGTCCCTGAGGGCACATGGACTGTGAGAGAGGGCAGGCCTGGCTGAGGGATCCCCCTACATTGCATGAATTTTCATGTACCCGGCCTCTAGTATTTTCATATGTCTCTTGGCCTTTCTTCTGTCTTGTTTTGAAAAGTATTCATTTAAGTCTGTTGTCCATTTTTTTTTATTGGGTTCTTTATCTTCTTTTTGTTAACTTCTATGAATTCCCTGTAAATACTGGAGATTATAACTTTATAGGTGATAACATTGGCAAATATGTTTTCCATGCAGTGGGATTTCTTGTTGTTTTGTTGATGGTTTCTTTTGCTTTGGAAAAGCTTTTTATTTTTATGTAATCCCATTTGTTTATTCTCTCTTTAGCTTCCATTACCCTAGGAGCAATATCAGTGAAGAAATTGCTTCGGCATATGTCTGAGATTTTGCTGTGGGTTATTCTAGTATTTTTATAGTTTTCCATTTTATGTTTAAGCACTTTATCCATTTTGAGTTTATTTTTGTGTATGTTGCAATTTGGTGGTCTAGTTTCATTTTTTTTTTTTTTGCATGTATCTCCAATTTTCCCAACACCTTTTATTGAAGAGACTGTCTTGACTCCATTTATGTTCATGCCTTCTTTGTCAAATATTAATTGATCATAGTGATTTGGGTTGATAGCTGGGTTCTTGATTCTATTCTATTGATCTATATGTCTGTTCTTGTGCCAGTACCAGGCTGTTTTGAGAACAGTGGCTTTGTAATACAGCTTGATATCTGGTATTGAGATCCCACCTACTATATTCTTTTTTCACAGGATTGCTTGAAGCTATTTGAGGTCTTTTTAAATTCCATATGAATTTTTGGAGAGTTCATTCTAGGTCTGTGAAATATGCCATTGGTATTTTAATGGGGATTGCATTGAATCTATAGAGTGCTTTGGGTAGTATGGACATTTGAATGATGTTGATTCTACCAATTCATAAATATAGTATGTTCTTCCATCAGCTTATGTATTCCTCTATCTCTCTTTTTTTTTAGTCTCCTGTAGTATTCCATGTATAGGTCTTTACATGTTAATTAAGTTTATTCCTAGGAATCTTAATTTTTTTGGTGTGATGGTAAATGGGATTGCTTAATTAGTCTCTCTTTCTCTAAGTTCATGTTTAATGTATAAAAATGCCATAGATTTCTTGGCATTAATTTTGTATCCTGCTATATTGTTAAATTCATTTATTAAGTCTAATAATTTTTGATGGAGTCTTTAGGATTTTCTATGTACAGTATCATGTCATCTGTGAATAAGGACAGTTTTACTTCTTTTCCAATTTGAATGCCTTTTGTTTCTTCTTGTCCAATTGCTATGGCTAGTTGGCTAGTACTTCCAGCACTATGTTAAAAAGGAGTGGTGAGAGTGGGCATCCCTGTCTTGTTCCTGTTCTTAGGGGAAATGATTTTAGTTTTTGCACACTGTGTATGATTTTGGCTGTGGGTTTATCTTATGGCTTTTATAATGTTGAGGTCTGATTCTTCTAGGCCCACCTTGCTGAGAGTTTTTATCAAGAAAGCATGTTGGATTTTGTCAAATGCTTTTTCTGCATCAATTGACTATGTGATTTTTATCTCTCAATTTTTTAATGTGATGTTTCATGTTTATTGATTTGCAGATATTGTACCATCATTTCATCCTCATATTAAATCCTACTTGGTCAAGGCGTATGATCTTTCTGATGTACTACTGTATCTGATTTGCTAGAATTTTGTTGAGGATTTTGGCATCTATGTTCATGAGGGATATTATATTGGTATATTGGTCTGTAATTCTGTTGCTTTGTTGTATCTCTATCTGTTTTTTTTTTTGGGGGGGGGGGGGCGGGGGGGTCCTGGCTTCATAGAATGAGATTGGAAGTGTACCTTACTCTTGAATTTTTTTTTGAATAGTCTGAGGAGGATAGGTTTTAGTTCTTCCTTAAATGTTTGGTAAAATTCCTCTGTGAAGCCATCTGTCCCAAGGCTTTTATTTGCTGGAAGCTTTTTGATGACTGCTTCAATTTCTTCCATAGTTACCAACTGGTTTGGTAGCAATAAAATCCCTTAGCTTTTTTTTTTTTTTTTTTTTTCGCTGTGAAACTTTTTATTTCCCCTTCAATTCTGAATGATAGCCTTGCTGGATAGAGTATTCTTGTATTCAACCCCCTGCTTTCCATCATTTTGTAAATTTCTTTCCATCCTTTTATGGTCTGATATGTTTTTGTTGATAAAGCATTTGATATTCTAATGGGAAATCCCTTGTTCATAAATTTCTGTCTCTCTCTTGCAGCCTTTAAGATTCTCTCTTTGTCTTGAACATTTCCCATCATAATTGTCATGTGTCTTGGTGTTGGTGTTTTTGGGTTCATCTTGTTTAGGACACTGTGCTTGTGTGACTTTTTTCTTCCCCACATCAGTTTTCTGGCATTATTTCTTCAAATAGTTTTTCTAACCCTGGTTACTCTTCCTGTTGTTCTGGCACCTCTATTATTCATATGTTGCTTCATTTCATGTTGGTCTATAGCTCCCTTAGGCTTTCCTCTTGTCTTTTAATTTTTTTCTACAATTGTAGTTTAGTTTGGGCGTGTTTTCCTTCCCCGTCTTCTAAGTCACTAATTTGGTTCCTGCTTCTCTTACTCCGCTGTTGAAACTTTCCATGGTGTTTTTTATTTCAGCTATATAACTATTTCCTCTTGATTCTTACATAAGTTATTAATTTTTTTCATCCATCCAGTTTATTAACTGTATTACCCTCATTGTGTATTTTTTTTCTAACATATTGCATTCCTCTGTTTCACTTATCTCATTTTCTGGTGATTCCTCCTTTTTGTTCCTTTTGGGGTTCTTTGTCTACCCATTTTTCATTTCACTGACTGATCTAGATGTTGAGTTGTGCAGGAGCTGATCCTATGTGGCAGTCGCTCCTTGGGCTGTGGTTGCTCCTGGCAGTCATGGTAGCAGCTGCTCCTCAGTTGGCAGTGGCTCCTTGTGGTGGGTGCTGTTTGCAGCAGTGGTGGCTTCTCTGGCAGTTGTGGGGAGGCTGCTCTCACAGCTGCTGTTCCTCAGATGGGAGTGGACTTATCATGAGGCTGCTGCTCCTTGGATTGGGGGGATGGGATGCTCGCATGGCTACTGCTTCTTGGCTGCCCGCTAGCTGTGCACGGCTGCTGCTCCCTGGACAGGGAAGGCTGCTCATGAGACTGCTTCTTCCTTGGACATGTGCAGGTTGCTCTCAGGGTTGCTGCTCCCCATATGGTGGCAGGTTTCTCATGCTGCTGCTGTTCCTTGGATGGGGGATGGGCTGCTTCCAAGGCTGCTGCTCCTCAGACGTGAATGAGCTGCATGTGGGGTTGCTGCTCCTAGGACAGGGGTGGGCTGCTCACCCCATTGTTGATTTGCATGTGGCTGCTGCTCCATGGATCAGTTCAAGCTGTGCAGGGCTGCCGGTCCTCAGATGTGGGTGGTCTGCTTTTATGACTGCTGCTCCTCAGACTAGGTCAGGTTGCTTGGGCATCTGCTGCTCCTACGAATAGGGGAAGGTTGCTTGTTCAGCTGCTGCTCCTTGGATGGGGGCATGCTGCACAGGGATGACACTCATCAGTCATTGGAAGGCTGCTCATGTGGCTGCTGCTCGTTGGATGAGCGGGGCTGCTCATGTGGTTGCTGCTCCTCTGATGGGGGGAACATACTGACCACATAGCTGCTGCTCCTTGAACAGGGGCAGGAGATGTGAGCTGCTGCTCTTTGGTCTGGGGCAGGCTGCTTGTGGGGCTGATGCTCCTTGGACAGGAGTGGGCTTGCTCACATGTTTGGTGCTTACATGGTCACAGTGCCATGGACTAGATCATTGGTCTGGCCAGAGGGTAACACACTTTGGAATTTACAGGAGCCTGACTCTGGGACGGCTGGAGACTCAGTGACTGTGGGACCACAGCTGAGGTAGCAGGTCCCTGAAAGTAGTGGCTGTAGAGTCCCAGGTGTTCTCTGAGGTCCAACCTGGGTGGAGGTGAGCCTGGGTACCCAGTTACAGCAGATCTCTCCCTCAAAAAGGCGAGGCCTCTGAAAATGTTTGGCCTCCTTGGTACTGTTTTGCAATGGTAGCAGAGGCTGCCTAGTTAGGCTGAGCCCAGTTATTCTGCCCCAAAGCTCCTGCAGGACCTAACTGTGTTACACACACACACACACACACACACACACACACACACACACACACAGATACCACACAACTACACACTCTTGTAGTCACATTCTCTCCCTCACTGCCCGCCTTCTTTCTGCCTCTTTAGTTGGGTCTGAGGTGTTATTGACCTATTCATGGATAGAGTCCTCTCTCCAGGTCTCTGGTAATGTGGCTCACTCCCTAGCACATTTGCTGGACAGGTTAAAATCCTCCTTGACAGACACAGCACAAAGGGAACAAAACACGAATGTATTCACAACACAGATACACAAAATAAGTGAGCACCTGAGAAAAAGAGAATTAGGGGAGAGAAAAGAGTGCACAATAACAAAGATAAGAGAGAAAACAAAAAGAAAGAAAAAGGAGAAATATATATTGAGATATAATCTTCACTAATAAAAGGGAAATATCCAATTGACAGTACCTCTGCAAAGTGCACCAGCCAATTAGGAGTCAGTATGCAACTTACTGAACAAAGATGGCAGGCTAATTTGCATACACAGGCTTGGAGCAAAGACTGTAGGCTCCAGAATGAGTGAAGACTGAAGACTGAAGATGACTGAAGACTAAAGAGCTTGGCTTCTCTGCTTTGTCTAGAGGAGAGAAGCCTTGAAGAGTGAAGGCCTGGGTCCCAGGTGCCAGAGCAAAACTGGTTGCTGGCAGCCAGGGGAAGGAAGGGCTATTGCAACAATATTTGTGCAACGAGAGATTTTATATATATATTATATATATATATATATATATATATATATATATATATATATCTCAAACAAACAGATAAACAAAAAAACAAAAATGCAAAACACCAAACACCCAGCAAAGAGGGGGGCAGAATCTGTAGAGGCCTGAGCTTATATACAGAAAATAACTTAAGAATTAGATGAATATGGAGATGA